>NW_026292818.1:974906-1279953 GCF_016801865.2 Culex pipiens pallens
CTTACAAAAGGAAGTTAACGGCAGTTGATTTGTTTTTTTTTCAAAGAAATAGCAAAATAAAGAATGGTCCATTCATTAATCAATTCGAAACTCAACCATATTTTTTCATATAACTGAAAAGCGCTGGTTTTTGCCCCATTTGCCATGGCCGGTTGTAAGCTGTGCTCGCACACAAGCATTTTCGATTTTTTAAATCAGAACACATTGTTTTTGCGATAGAGAATTAGCTCACAATTTGCGATGCTCGTAATGTTTTCTCCATATCGCTAAATTGTTCGTATTCTCTGAGTGTTTTTTTGCACTTTTCAAAATATTAAAAAGAGAAGAGAGAAAGAGAAAACAAAATAATTCCGTCTTGCTCCAGAGCGTTAAAGTGGTTACAAAATGACTGGCAAAAAGTGTTCCAACACCCGAGAATTTGCCGTGTTGTAAACAACGATGTAACGGTAAAGCCGCATAAATGTTCTTGAAAGCTTTGAAACGCCTACTGTAATTCACTAAACTGTCATTTAGGCGTTAGGCAAAATTGTGAGCTTTCAATAAGCAAGCCAGAGTATGCATTTAGGCGTTTTTGGGATTGGGAAGCAAACAACGACTGAGCGCTCGGTGGGACTTCACTACGACAAACGCAAACGTACCGAACCTTGGTGCGCTGGTACGATAAACAAAAATACTAATACACAAAAAGGCTAGTACCGAAGCTAGAAAACTAAATCCGCGATGTGCATTGTCACTGGCACATGGGAAGCTTGGACGCTTCCCAGAAATTCGTTCGCCCAGATATCGATCAGAGAATGAGCAAAACAAAAAAGAAAGGCAAAAGAATGAGCATGAGGCTTCAGAACAGATAGCTGCTTGCGTCTAGTTTGCGTTCACTGAAGCTTAGCATAGAAAATAATGATAGGCGATGTGTGATGACCGAGCAATCTATAAAGCAACGTGCACTAAAAGGGGGTAATCTAGTATCAAAACTCTATACGCGCCAGCATCACGCGCCAGCATTGCTTGCGTCTGCATGTGAAGCTCAACTTGACAACTTGTCGACGAAGCGACGAAAATCGATCGTCCATGATTTTTTGCAGATTTTTCGAATGAATATTGCTCGAGAAATGATTTGGGAATGAAGCTTGATTTGGCGTCGGAGCCAAAAGCAAATCCTATACCTTTCTTTAGTAAGAAAGGCAAAAATGGAAATTTTCTAAAATCTGAACGGTAAATCCGAATGAGGTAAAATTTGTTTCAGAACATCGAGTATGGTCTAGATTATGATGTGGAGAAAAAAAATTAGATAAAATGCCAAAGGAATAGTTTTGGCATTTGGTGAAAATTGGCTTTTACCTTTTTTAGGGGTTTTTCCCCCTCACAGTGAATTGGTCCACAAGCTGTAAATCAAGAACCACATTACCGACATGGATGAAAATTTGGGAGGATGTAGGGCTGGAAAAATGCAATTTTTTGGACAAATAAACGATTTCAATACTTCAATTTTCGACCGAATTTTTATTTGAAAACCGCCTGATTTGGTGAAAACACACTCCGAGTCCCCATAAAAAATGGATAAATTCAAATTTGGTATGGAACTGGTTCAGGTTCAGCACATCCCCTTTCAAATGCGCCCAAGAGAGCTTAAATCCATAATGTGGGCTCTGAGAAACCCCCTACCACAAAATTGAGCACTTTTTTACCACACACGGACGTCACGCGTGCTTTACAGTAAATTAAGCGCCAAAATTCGGATATTGGAGGTAGACCAATTCTGTCATTGTCAATCGATCGGGCGTCGAAAATCGATCGTCCATGATTTTTTGCAGATTTTTCGAATGAATATTGCTCGAGAAATGATTTGGGAATGAAGCTTGATTTGGCGTCGGAGCCAAAAGCAAATCCTATACCTTTCTTTAGTAAGAAAGGCAAAAATGGAAATTTTCTAAAATCTGAACGGTAAATCCGAATGAGGTAAAATTTGTTTCAGAACATCGAGTATGGTCTAGATTATGATGTGGAGAAAAAAAATTAGATAAAATGCCAAAGGAATAGTTTTGGCATTTGGTGAAAATTGGCTTTTACCTTTTTTAGGGGTTTTTCCCCCTCACAGTGAATTGGTCCACAAGCTGTAAATCAAGAACCACATTACCGACATGGATGAAAATTTGGGAGGATGTAGGGCTGGAAAAATGCAATTTTTTGGATAAATAAACGATTTCAATACTTCAATTTTCGACCGAATTTTTATTTGAAAACCGCCTGATTTGGTGAAAACACACTCCGAGTCCCCATAAAAAATGGATAAATTCAAATTTGGTATGGAACTGGTTCAGGTTCAGCACATCCCCTTTCAAATGCGCCCAAGAGAGCTTAAATCCATAATGTGGGCTCTGAGAAACCCCCTACCACAAAATTGAGCACTTTTTTACCACACACGGACGTCACGCGTGCTTTACAGTAAATTAAGCGCCAAAATTCGGATATTGGAGGTAGACCAATTCTGTCATTGTCAATCGATCGGGCGTCGAAAATCGATCGTCCATGATTTTTTGCAGATTTTTCGAATGAATATTGCTCGAGAAATGATTTGGGAATGAAGCTTGATTTGGCGTCGGAGCCAAAAGCAAATCCTATACCTTTCTTTAGTAAGAAAGGCAAAAATGGAAATTTTCTAAAATCTGAACGGTAAATCCGAATGAGGTAAAATTTGTTTCAGAACATCGAGTATGGTCTAGATTATGATGTGGAGAAAAAAAATTAGATAAAATGCCAAAGGAATAGTTTTGGCATTTGGTGAAAATTGGCTTTTACCTTTTTTAGGGGTTTTTCCCCCTCACAGTGAATTGGTCCACAAGCTGTAAATCAAGAACCACATTACCGACATGGATGAAAATTTGGGAGGATGTAGGGCTGGAAAAATGCAATTTTTTGGACAAATAAACGATTTCAATACTTCAATTTTCGACCGAATTTTTATTTGAAAACCGCCTGATTTGGTGAAAACACACTCCGAGTCCCCATAAAAAATGGATAAATTCAAATTTGGTATGGAACTGGTTCAGGTTCAGCACATCCCCTTTCAAATGCGCCCAAGAGAGCTTAAATCCATAATGTGGGCTCTGAGAAACCCCCTACCACAAAATTGAGCACTTTTTTACCACACACGGACGTCACGCGTGCTTTACAGTAAATTAAGCGCCAAAATTCGGATATTGGAGGTAGACCAATTCTGTCATTGTCAATCGATCGGGCGTCGAAAATCGATCGTCTATGATTTTTTGCAGATTTTTCGAATGAATATTGCTCGAGAAATGATTTGGGAATGAAGCTTGATTTGGCGTCGGAGCCAAAAGCAAATCCTATACCTTTCTTTAGTAAGAAAGGCAAAAATGGAAATTTTCTAAAATCTGAACGGTAAATCCGAATGAGGTAAAATTTGTTTCAGAACATCGAGTATGGTCTAGATTATGATGTGGAGAAAAAAAATTAGATAAAATGCCAAAGGAATAGTTTTGGCATTTGGTGAAAATTGGCTTTTACCTTTTTTAGGGGTTTTTCCCCCTCACAGTGAATTGGTCCACAAGCTGTAAATCAAGAACCACATTACCGACATGGATGAAAATTTGGGAGGATGTAGGGCTGGAAAAATGCAATTTTTTGGATAAATAAACGATTTCAATACTTCAATTTTCGACCGAATTTTTATTTGAAAACCGCCTGATTTGGTGAAAACACACTCCGAGTCCCCATAAAAAATGGATAAATTCAAATTTGGTATGGAACTGGTTCAGGTTCAGCACATCCCCTTTCAAATGCGCCCAAGAGAGCTTAAATCCATAATGTGGGCTCTGAGAAACCCCCTACCACAAAATTGAGCACTTTTTTACCACACACGGACGTCACGCGTGCTTTACAGTAAATTAAGCGCCAAAATTCGGATATTGGAGGTAGACCAATTCTGTCATTGTCAATCGATCGGGCGTCGAAAATCGATCGTCTATGATTTTTTGCAGATTTTTCGAATGAATATTGCTCGAGAAATGATTTGGGAATGAAGCTTGATTTGGCGTCGGAGCCAAAAGCAAATCCTATACCTTTCTTTAGTAAGAAAGGCAAAAATGGAAATTTTCTAAAATCTGAACGGTAAATCCGAATGAGGTAAAATTTGTTTCAGAACATCGAGTATGGTCTAGATTATGATGTGGAGAAAAAAAATTAGATAAAATGCCAAAGGAATAGTTTTGGCATTTGGTGAAAATTGGCTTTTACCTTTTTTAGGGGTTTTTCCCCCTCAAATTGGTCCACAAGCTGTAAATCAAGAACCACATTACCGACATGGATGAAAATTTGGGAGGATGTAGGGCTGGAAAAATGCAATTTTTTGGACAAATAAACGATTTCAATACTTCAATTTTCGACCGAATTTTTATTTGAAAACCGCCTGATTTGGTGAAAACACACTCCGAGTCCCCATAAAAAATGGATAAATTCAAATTTGGTATGGAACTGGTTCAGGTTCAGCACATCCCCTTTCAAATGCGCCCAAGAGAGCTTAAATCCATAATGTGGGCTCTGAGAAACCCCCTACCACAAAATTGAGCACTTTTTTACCACACACGGACGTCACGCGTGCTTTACAGTAAATTAAGCGCCAAAATTCGGATATTGGAGGTAGACCAATTCTGTCATTGTCAATCGATCGGGCGTCGAAAATCGATCGTCTATGATTTTTTGCAGATTTTTCGAATGAATATTGCTCGAGAAATGATTTGGGAATGAAGCTTGATTTGGCGTCGGAGCCAAAAGCAAATCCTATACCTTTCTTTAGTAAGAAAGGCAAAAAAACAAGAAAAAAAGTTAAAAAAAAACGAAGGTATTTTTTGTAATTGGATCATAAATTTTCATTTCAAAATTTCGTTTTTTTCTAGCTTGGCAGGGATATTTTTTAAGTGTAACAATATTCTACAAAGTTGTAGAGCAAACAATCACTTAAATCATCACGAGTTATCATGATTTTACAAAAAATTAAAAATGTTTTGAAAAAGTTAGTACTTGTTGATCACGGCCGTTTATCGTCACCACGCGACGGAACTTTTTCATCATTTTTTCCCGTAAAAACGCGATAACTCGTAATGGTTACAAGCAAACCCCTTAGGTATTGTATATCAAAAATTTTCTTTTTGTTTGTTCTACAACTTTGTAGAACATTGTTACACTCTAAAAAATAACCCGGAAAAGTTAGAAAAAAACACGAAATTTTAAAATGAAAAATCCTAAATGAAAAAAATACCCTTCTGGGTTAATATAGACTCAAAAAGTACTCCGTCACGAGATATCAAAAAACGGACCTCGGATTCGTAAATAAATAAATAAATAAATAAATAAATAAAATAAATAATGACTGTTGTGTGAGTTGGTAAAGAATTACCCATATAAATCGACTTCAGAAATATCCTCTGATTTGATTCTCTAGGAAAAATTAAGTATCTGTGCAAATTTTGAGCCAAATCGGTTAAGGTTAAGGGGTCGCTTTTTATTGTTGATGTTTATATGGGGAAAATCGCAAAAAGGTATGCAGAAAAACATCGTTTCAGTTTTTTTTCTGACAGGTGGCGCAGGTCTCGCCCAAAATTGTCCAAGTGTGAGATTCTTGTTGGAAATTTAATTTCCTACAACTTTGTCCGAAGGTGCAAAACGATCCGAGTTGATCCTGAATTTTGATGATGTTTTTTAGTAAAAAGTATTTTCTTATTTACTTCCTATTAACTCTTATATACTTTCAAGAACATAAACCACACCTGGACAATTTTGGGCGAGACCATTGCCACCTGCGGCCAAATTACTGAAGCGATGTTTTTTCCCATACATTTTAGCGATTTTCCCCATATAAACTTCAATGATAGAAAGCGGCCATTTAACCTTAACCGGTTTGGCTCAAAATTGGCACAGTTACTTATTTTTGCCTAAAGAATCGAGCAAGGGGGTAATTTTCAATTATTCTTGTCATCACCAAAAACAAGCTTATTCATAATCATCAAGACCAGTTTATTTGAAAATAGTTAGCCATTAATTTCGAATTATTTTTTGTATATGTCCTATTTATATGAATCATAATTCAGAACAGATAATCTAAAATTATAAATTAATAAGTTATCTACCAACCAAAACGAAAACGAATTGACAATTATATTCGCATTATCAATCGCCTATAAAATTCTCAAACCTTCAGTTCATTCAACAGTCCACTTGCAGCAATGAAAACTTCAACAACTTTCGTACTTCTTATGTGTTTCTTCGCGTTACTGGAAACGGCTCTCGCGGGGCAGTGCGTTTGCAGGCGTGATTACCTTTCGGTTTGTGACAACAAAAATCAAACCCACCCCAACTGCTGCTTGTTGCGGAAAGCTCGTGAGCGTGACCCAACGCTGGAAGTGGCCTACCGAGGGGATTGCGGAATCCCTCAGTTTGAAGAGATGTATGAAGATTGCTTGAACTTGGACGAGCCTCTTCCCTGCATAAAATTCAATAAAAACTGATTTAAAAAACTAACTTAATCCACCTATGTGGTTGATGCCTTCCTCACTTTTTACCAAAAATGGGTATATGAGTGGTTTCATCATTTTTTTAGATCCAGAAAAAAAGAACACAATGTATAACTTATGTGGTCATAACTCGAGACAGGGTTGCCAGATCTTCAATGTTTTGAACTCATTGGAAAGGCCTTTCAATTACCTTACCAACGATGAGTCGGATGATGGATCCGGACATAGTTTACATACATTTAAGTGAGATCCGGCTTCAAAAAGGTACATAAATATCACTTAAGTGGTCATAACTCGAGACAGGGTTGCCCGATCTTCAATGTTTTGTACTCATTGGAAAGGCCTTTCAATTACCTTACCAACGATGGGTCGGATGATGGATCCGGACATCGTTTACATACATTTAAGTGAGATCCGGCTTCAAAAAGGTACATAAATATCACTTAAGTGGTCATAACTCGAGACAGGGTTGCCAGATCTTCAATGTTTTGTACTCATTGGAAAGGCCTTTCAATTACCTTACCAACGATGGGTCGGATGATGGATCCGGACATAGTTTACATACATTTAAGTGAGATCCGGCTTCAAAAAAGTACATAAATATCACTTAAGTGTTCATAACTCGATACAGGGTTGCCAGATCTTCAATGTTTTGTACTCATTGGAAAGGCCTTTCAATTAACTTACCAACGACGGGTCGGATGATGGATCCGGACATCGTTTACATACGGGTAATTCTCCGCCAACTCACACAGCAGTTGCCCCGACCCCTCTTCGATTTGCGTGAAACTTTGTCCTAAGGGGTAACTTTTGTCCCTGATCACGAATCCGAGGTCCGTTTTTTGATATCTCGTGACGGAGGGGCGGTACGACCCCTTCCATTTTTGCACATGCGAAAAAAGAGGTGTTTTTCAATAATTTGCAGCCTGAAACGGTGATGAGATAGAAATTTGGTGTCAAAGGGACTTTTATGTAAAATTAGACGCCCGATTTGATGGCGTAATCAGAATTCCGAAAAAACGTATTTTTCATCGAAAAAAACACTAAAAAAGTTTTAAAAATTCTCCCATTTTCCGTTACTCGACTGTAAAAAATTTTGGAACATGTCATTTTATGGGAAATTTAATGTACTTTTCGAATCTACATTGTCCCAGAAGGGTCATTTTTTCATTTAGAACAAAATTTTTCATTTTAAAATTTCGTGTTTTTTCTAACTTTGCAGGGTTATTTTTTAGAGTGTAACAATGTTCTACAAAGTTGTAGAGCAGACAATTACAAAAATTTTGATATATATACATAAGGGGTTTGCTTATAAACATCACAAGTTATCACGATTTTACGAAAAAAAAGTTTTAAAAAAGTTGGTCGTCATCGATCATGGCCGTTCATGGTCACCCACGACAGACACGGACGACGAAACAAAGAGAAACGCAAAAAGTAACTTTTTCAAAACTTTTTTTCGTAAAATCGCGATAACTTGTGATGTTTTTAAGCAAACCCCTTATGTCTATATATCAAAATTTTTGTAATTGTCTGCTCTACAACTTTGTAGAACATTGTTACACTCTAAAAAATAACCCTGCAAAGTTAGAAAAAACACGAAATTTTAAAATGAAAAATTTTGTTCTAAATGAAAAAATGACCCTTCTGGGACAATGTAGATTCGAAAAGTACATTAAATTTCCCATAAAATGACATGTTCCAAAATTTTTTACAGTCGAGTAACGGAAAATGGGAGAATTTTTAAAACTTTTTTATTGTTTTTTTCGATGAAAAATACGTTTTTTCGGAATTCTGAGTACGCCATCAAATCGGGCGTCTAATTTTACATAAAAGTCCCTTTGATGCCAAATTTCTATCTCATCACCGTTTCAGGCTGCAAATTATTGAAAAACACCTCTTTTTTCGCATGTTCAAAAATGGAAGGGGTCGTACCGCCCCTCCGTCACGAGATATCAAAAAACGGACCTCGGATTCGTGATCAGGGACAAAAGTTACCCCTTAGGACAAAGTTTCACGCAAATCGAAGAGGGGTCGGGGCAACTTTTCCCGATTTCGTGTGAGTTGGTAGAGAATTACCCATACATTTAAGTGAGATCCGGCTTCAAAAAGGTACATAAATATCACTTAAGTGGTCATAACTCGAGACAGGGTTGCCAGATCTTCAATGTTTTGGACTCATTGGAAAGTCTTTCAATTACCTAACCAACGATGGGTCGGATGATGGGTCCGGACATAGTTTACATACATTTAAGTGAGATCCGGCTTCAAAAAAGTACATAAATATCACTTAAGTGTTCATAACTCGAGACAGGGTTGCCAGATCTTCAATGTTTTGTACTCATTGGAAAGGCCTTTCAATTACCTTACCAACGATGGGTCGGATGATGGATCCGGACATCGTTTACATACATTTAAGTGAGATCCGGCTTCAAAAAAGTACATAAATATCTCTTAAGTGTTCATAACTCGAGACAGGGTTGCCAGATCTTCAATTTTTTTACTCATTGGAAAGGCCTTTCAATTACCTTACCAACGATGGGTCGGATGATGGATCCGGACATCGTTTACATACATTTAAGTGAGATCCGGCTTCAAAAAGGTACATAAATATCACTTAAGTGGTCATAACTCGAGACAGGGTTGCCAGATCTTCAATGTTTTGTACTCATTGGAAAGGCCTTTCAATTACCTTACCAACGATGGGTCGGATGATGGATCCGGACATCGTTTACATACATTTAAGTGAGATCCGGCTTCAAAAAGGTACATAAATATCACTTAAGTGGTCATAACTCGAGACAGGGTTGCCAGATCTTCAATGTTTTGTACTCATTGGAAAGGCCTTTCAATTACCTTACCAACGATGGGTCGGATGATGGATCCGGACATCGTTTACATACATTGAAGTGAGATCCGGCTTTAAAAAAGTACATAAATATCACTTAAGTGGTTATAACTCGAGACAGGGTTGCCAGATCTTCAATGTCTTGGACTCATTGGAAAGGTCTTTCAATTACCTAACCAACGATGGGTCGGATGATGGATCCAGACATAGTTTACATACATTTAAGTGAGATCCGGCTTCAAAAAGGTACATAAATATCACTTAAGTGGTCATAACTCGAGACAGGGTTGCCAGATCTTCAATGTTTTGTACTCATTGGAAAAGCCTTTCAATTACCTTACCAACGATGGGTCGGATGATGGATCCGGACATCGTTTACATACATTTAAGTGAGATCCGGCTTCAAAAAAGTACATAAATATCACTTAAGTGGTCATAACTCGAGACAGGGTTGCCAGATCTTCAATGTCTTGGACTCATTGGAAAGGCCTTTCAATTACCTAATCAACGATGGGTCGGATGATGGATCCGGACATCGTTTACATGCATATAATTGAGATCCGGGTATTTGTGAAAACACATTTTTATGCATAACTTTTGAACTACTTATCGAAACTTCAAACAATTCAATAGCGATGTATGGGACCCTAAACCAAGTCGAATGCAACTGGTTCGATCAAAATCGGTTCTGCCAGTGCTGAGAAAACTCAGTGAGAATTTTGGTCACATACATACATACACACACACATACACACACACATACACACACACATACACACACACAGACATTTGTTCAGTTTTCGATTCTGAGTAGATATGTATAAATGAAGGTGAGTCTAGAAGCTTTTAATAGAAAGTTCATTTTTAGAGCAGGATTATAGCCTTACCTCAGTGAGGAAGGCAAAAAGAATCTAATTTTTATTTGTTTGTTTGGTTCGAAAATTTTGAGTCAACAAATTGCAAGAGTTAAGAGTTAAGAGTTAAGAGTTAAGAGTTAAGCGTCAAGATTTTAAGTACAGAGGATAAAGTTGCAAATAAATCATCCAAATGATGATGAGCTCAATTTTATAGAAATCAGTTAAAGTAAAAATAGCAATCAGTTAATTTGATTATAACAATTTCATCAAACTAAGAACGATTAAATCCACATTAAAAGTAAAATAAAACCTGAAAAATCAAATCAAATTCACCAGTTCGAAGACAACCATGAAACTAACAACAATCATTGTACTGTTCAGTGTAATAACAACACTGTCCATGGCAAACGAAAATTGCCTTTGTAGTGCTGTGTACGAAGCGCTTTGTGACAGTGAGAATCAAACCCACTCCAATTGCTGCTTGCTCGGGTGTGCACAGAGAAAGGATCCTACGCTTAAATTCCAGCACTGGGGACCATGCGGTTCTGGACCGCGGCAATAGATGTCCGAAAGGTGTAGTGCTTCAAGGATGCAAGGAATTTTGGAACACCCGATCTCTCTGAGTCAACTGAATCAAAAGAACGACTCGAAGATTGTTAAACTTCCCTGAAAGTAATTGTTGGTTTATAGAATATCTTTGGATTATGATTTATCTAAAATATACTAAAATAAATTGCCTTAACAAAACATGGTTTTTAAGTCTTTTTTAAATAATTTCAAATATATCACAAGCAAGGTGTTAATGCAACCATATCATGTTAAGTTTTCAATGCTTTCACCAAGAATATATTTTTGATAATGTATTAAGTTTTATAATACACCATATTCTTTTTTTAAGTCACCTTTTTTTAAACGATTCTCGATTTACGCAACTTTTTTTAAGTCATGACTTAAAAGAAGAATGTCCATGACCTAAATCGAGAATATGACTTAAATTAAGAATCTTTGAGAATTCGTAATTTTTCGGAGAGTGGATTTAGATTTTTTTTGAAAAATATTTTTTCTGCCCCCCTACAACTTTGCCGAAGACACCAAATCGATCAAAAAATTCCTTCAAAAGATACAGATTTTTGAATTTTCGCATATAATATTTGTATGGACAGCTGCTAAATTTGTATGGAAAATTATATTATAATAATCATTCGTGAAATTTTCCGATCTCCTCAAAAAAAATATTTTCAAAAATTTAGAATCAAGACTAACATTTCAAAAGGGCGTAATATTGAATGTTTGACCCTTTTGAAATGTTAGTCTTGATTAAAAAAATAAAAATATATTTTTAAAAAAATAAAAATATATTTTTTAATATATTTTAGATCTGAAAATTTCACAAATGTTTCATGTTTTAACATTGAAAATCGGACCATTAGGTGCTGAGATATCGACATTGAAAAATGGTGTGCTGTTTGGGTGAGACTTAGAAAACATCAATTTTCCTGTTTTTAATATCTCAAGCAACTAAAGGCAATATCTCAGCAACTAAAGGTCGTATCAACAAAGTTCAAAAAAGGAAAATATAGAGAATTTTCTCAGCTTTTCAAAAATATTTTTTTCAAAAGTAAGCAAACATGTGCACGAATTCTAAAAAATGAAAAACTGCGACTATTTTCAAAAAAGTCACCTAAAAATGGATTTAACTAGAAAACGGTGCACTTTATCAAAATTTCACCTGAGTACTTTTTGATTGAAAATTTGATTTTACATCGAAACATGAAGTTGAAAATTTTTGCGACCAATTTTTAGATTTTTTGAAAAAAATCAGTATTGATTCAAAAATTCATAACTCGCTCAATGATTTTTTGCACAACCCAGAAATTTCTGAAAAGTTGGCATTTTATGTCCTCTAAAACATATCAAAAAATAAAAAAAATAAAATAGTGTTTTTTTGCAAATTGAGTTTTAGTGATAAAAAGTTGAATAAAAAAATCACCATTTTTTTTTACCGTGTATCATTTTTTTCAAGTGTAGTCCGTATCCATACCTACAACTTTGCCGAAGACACCAAATCGATCAAAAAATTCCTTCAAAGGATACAGATTTTTGAATTTTCATACATCATTTTTGTATGGACAGTTGCCAAATTTGTATGGGAAATTATATGGACAAACTAATGATGCAAAATGGCTTCCTTGGGCATACCAAAGGCACAAAAAAAGTTTCAGCCTGATTGAAAAATACAAAAAAAAATCGAATGACCGAAATCCTAGAGAACTGCTCTTATATGGCAAATTGTAAAAATAAAATAATTTCATAGAAAAAATGTGAAAATTTGAGTCTTACACAAAAAATAACACACAAAATTTTGAGTCATTTGATCTCTATATTGCAAATAATGATAATTATATTAAATTCGAAATATTATGGTATTTCGTGGTAATGTGCTTGGAAATTTGAGTATTATACTTAAAAAAATGTTTGTGAAAATTTGAGTGCTTTAAAAATGGTAATTTGTTAATTTTGTTGACTATTTTTACTATGAAACTTAAAATACTATCAAAAAATTTTTAAGCGATAGCTTTGAAAATTAACCATGATTAGTTGGGTAAGGCAAATTTTTAAATGGTTTTAAATATGATTTATCAACGATTATCGTCAATAAATAGATTAAAGTTATCGTCCAGACAATGAAGACAGTTCTATCGTTATCCAACCATTGTAATAAGCTGCATTAAAATAACATAAAACATTTTTTTTATTTTTCGTTTCAACTACAATTTTATAACATATTTTAAAATATAGATTTATTTGAAATTTTTTTTTCTGAAACATACCTTTGCTTTCAGTAGCTGCTAAATGACAGGATACTCCCTATAAACTTGATTTAACTCAGCAAAGTATCCCTTCAAACAACCCTTCAAACAGAGCTGAATAACAGTGATAAGAATTGATTTTTTTTTCAAAAAATCGTAAAAAAAATCAATTTGACACAATTTAACCCCCCAAAACCAATTGAAGACGGTCGCTGTATTGCAAAACGATGAAAATTTTTGATTTTGATGAGCTTTTCGATTGCTAATTTGATTGTATTCTGCATCACCAGTACTGTGTTTAAGCTTTTATTTTTTTTTTGGATAAGCTGTCGAAATTTTTCGGAAAGCACATTTTTTTCAAAAGTTTCTAACTTGGTTGCAAATTCAATTCTCTTTGGCTCCAAATTACTATAAACGTTTTATAATCCTAGAAGCTCATAAAATGCGAATTTCGGGAATAAAATTTCAAGTAATGTCAAAATTGTTGGGAAATTTGTGATTATTTATAAGCTTGTTTGGAGACTTTTATGGTCGTTTTCGTTATATTTTTCAAAAAAAAAAGCAAAGCAATTACCGACCCCCGGGTTCTTTTTGTGGTCTCTGTTGCAAGTTTCTGCTCATTTGGGCGTCCGAAGGTTGGTATGATAATTTTAGGTTTCGACTCTAAAAATGACATTTGATTATTAAAATTTTGATTAAAAAATCATACATTTTTTTACCATTACCTTAACAATGAAGGTATCATTTAAAAATCATCAAAGGCAAAAATTGCATTTGTTATAAGCTTTTATTAATTGTTTCAGTACTCGATCATCATTGATGACAACTTGATGGCCATTTAAACTTTTAAAAAATTACTCATCTGATCACAGAAAAAAAGTTGAATTTTGGAATGTTGAAAATTTGGTAGGTTGAATATTACCTCTTTTTTTGAGTAATATTCCATAAAAAATGTGTAAACATGTGAACCTGATGAATATTCATCAAAAACTGATGAAAATTCATCATTTTCTGGAGTAAAATTCATCATTTTTTTAGCCACAAAATCTGTCACTATTTCCTGACGAATATTACTATCATTTTTTTCTGTGATTCTAGTCCATTAAAATAAAATTAAGAATCACATAAAATGCTAGCAATCCGAACACAATCCTCTAGTTCCCCATTACAACTATGAAAGTCGCGTCAGTAATTCTTGTACTCAGTTGCATCGCCACAACGCTGTCGCTCGAAGACCTACCCGGCGAAGAATTTTGCTCCTGTCCGAGCTATAAGTACCCGCTTTGTGATAGTAACAATGGCACCCACAATAGCTGTTGCGAGTTTTTGTGTAAGCAGCAAAAGGACCCAACTCTGCACTTTCAGTACTGGGGAGAATGTGGAGCTGAGTTGCGAGTGTTATTGCCAGAATGCCAGAAAGATTAAGTAATCAGAAATCAACGTTAGAATAACTGAATAAATTGAATTGAAGTTCTTGCAATGTGTAAATGTTTGAGATATTTTTTAAATGAAGATGACATTTTCATAATTTGCTTTAGAATATTTGTATGATTTGTATGAATATTCTGTATTAACCAGCAGTAAACCACATTATTAGTAGAGAAGCCTGGATAACAATTTTAGTAAACAAAAGTGGACCCTGGGCTGGAAGTGGTCCATCTAGGCTGTGTGTGATGCTCCTAAGGTTTGTTCTGAAAAAAAGTATCAACGCAACACACGTAACTAAAATTGATAAATTAGTTTAAAATCGATGTATTTTCTTCTTTTCCTTAAAAAAATGTTGAGTCGACCTTTTGCTCCATTTTCAAACAAAAACAAAAAAAAAGCAACCTCCAGCTAAATCTGACCGAGCCCGGATCATCTGGTCCTGATCTGAAATCGGCAATAACGACGCAGGGAACAACGAACCGCAGCTTCCTTTTCGTGGGCCATCCCCCCTCCAGAAACCTATCATTATGGCTAATTTAATTCAGCTTCTGGTAAACGCTATAAAACTGAAACGTATGATTAACCGCGTCTTTTACCTTCCTCTGCTTCAGTTCGGGATGGTTTCGGGATCGTTTGAGAGCTCAATTTTCGACGTTCGTTCTCCGGAAGGTAAAGGCAAGAAGATATGCAAATCTTGCACAAACGCGAAACAAGACAAGGTGAAACAAGACAATGTTCCCCCTCCTTGGATGTGATGGGCGAGAATTCCACGAAAAACAGCTTCTGATTGCTGTGCCCTCTGGAAGGGGGGGAATCGAACGCGCAAGAATCGAATCGAATCGTTTGTTAGGGCTATTGTTAAACAGCAGTATTTTACACTGCCTGCCTGCCTGCCTGAAAATCAAGACCCCGCCAAATTGCAGTGCACTCTCTCTCTCTCTCTCGAGGGTGAAACAAAACGAAGAGGGGGGGAGCAAACGAGCAAAATAATGGATTTAATGCATGTTGTACAATGGTTAAGGGGAGCGAACAACAGCAAAAAAGGGGGTCTCTCTCTCTCTCTTGAAATCCCACACGCTATTATAAGTAGCGATTGGTGGTGATCTGATACGTGTTGCTTTTGTTGTTCTCACCGATAAAAGGTCCAAAACTGATTAGGTTTATGAAGTTTTCATAAAATACTTTCAATTTCACTGTAATAACCAGCAAAAAAATATATTTCTAATTTTAAAATGCAATTCAGGACGTTCATGTAATTCTTCAAATTCTTCAAATTCTCCAAATATCCTTCAAATTCTTCAGATATCCTCCAAATTCTTCAAATTCTTCAAATATCCATCAAATTGTATTTTTTATCTTTTTTGTTTTTTTTTGTCTTTTTTGTCTTTTTTGTCTTTTTTGTCTTTTTTGTCTTTTTTGTCTTTTTTGTCTTTTTTGTCTTTTTTGTCTTTTTTGTCTTTTTTGTCTTTTTTGTTTTTTTTTGTCTTTTTTGTCTTTTTTGTCTTTTTTGTCTTTTTTGTCTTTTTTGTCTTTTTTGTCTTTTTTGTCTTTTTTGTCTTTTTTGTCTTTTTTGTCTTTTTTGTCTTTTTTGTCTTTTTTGTCTTTTTTGTCTTTTTTGTCTTTTTTGTCTTTTTTGTCTTTTTTGTCTTTTTTGTCTTTTTTGTCTTTTTTGT
This sequence comes from Culex pipiens pallens, assembly GCF_016801865.2. Lineage (NCBI taxonomy): Eukaryota > Metazoa > Arthropoda > Insecta > Diptera > Culicidae > Culex > Culex pipiens. Next base: position 991,050 of record NW_026292818.1, read on the forward strand.
CTTTTTTGTCTTTTTTGTCTTTTTTGTCTTTTTTGTCTTTTTTGTCTTTTTTGTCTTTTTTGTCTTTTTTGTCTTTTTTGTCTTTTTTGTCTTTTTTGTCTTTTTTGTCTTTTTTGTCTTTTTTGTCTTTTTTGTCTTTTTTGTCTTTTTTGTCTTTTTTGTCTTTTTTGTCTTTTTTGTCTTTTTTGTCTTTTTTGTCTTTTTTGTCTTTTTTGTCTTTTTTGTCTTTTTTGTCTTTTTTGTCTTTTTTGTCTTTTTTGTCTTTTTTTTATTACCTACATTATATAAATGTAACAATCCTGGTCAAAGTTAAGGTAAAGGCCAAACATATAAATGAATAAAACTTATTTTCAACATTATAAAGCAAAAAATTATTGAAACAAATAATAAAACTATCCAAGAATTTATGACATTTTTTTCCTTAAAACTGAAAAATCTTTAGGCGAATTATGTTCCATTTTTCATAATACTTGAAAATTTTCAAATTTGCCAGTTTCATTTCAAAAAGAAATGTACGTGGCAAAATGTAGTTTGAAAAGATATTTATCATTTGTACTAGTTTGTATATCATTCTTTTAGAAGTATTAATTTAATAGTTTAATTTAATAGGAGTATTATTTTAATAGAATTTTTTTGAATTAATTGAGTTGAATCTTGATTGCCAGAATAATTGATTAATTTTCCCAAAAATATGTTGATATTTTGAAATAGATTTTTGAGCTTGTTGGCATTTGAAAATTAAGAATTGTTTATTATTTGATAATTATTAAAAATCATGTTTCGCTTTTATGATTTGATTTTTTTGTTTAGCTTAAACTATTCTCAGTAGAAGTTTCCGCGAAATCAGAAATACATTTTTCTAGTTTTAAACATTAACGTGTTTCACTCAGAATTCAGGTGAATTAATCTAACCCTTTTTTGTGCTGTTGTCACCTTCTGGGATGGAACTCGGAATCAACGGTTTGTTTTTTTTTTGCTCTCTCCAACACACTAATTCAAGCCCCGAGAACTAATTTATTATAGTGCTCCACACAATCCGTGAAGCAGCACAACAAAAAACCATCACCGAGCAAATTAGCAGTTTCATAGAAATCGATTGTTCCGCACACACTCGCACACCTGGAATTATGCCCGCACACCAAATTGGGACGTCGTCATCTGGCCAGCCGCAGCAACAGCAGCGATAATTTGAATTTAAACACCCAACCGACCAACCAGGTTGGGCGTGATTTGTGACCGTTTTGTGAACGACGATTACCGTGGGATTTGAACCGCGGTCGGCCGATTACCAAAGTGGGGTCGTGATGAAATTGATCTAGTTTTTGAAACGGATTAACTTTGGTTTGGCATTCAGAACTGAAAAGTCACTAAATTTCGTTTATTATAACTGATAGCGATCGGTTGGTTTTGTTTGGAGCTCAAGTGAGTTCACAGGAAAAAATCCGATGGTAAAATCGCATGCAAAAGCATGCACATCACCTTCGTAAAAAAAGACACTTAATATTACACGCTGCATGTACAATTTTTGTAAACACAAAAAAAAGTTGCAACCGACGGGACTCAAACCCAGCACCAACAGTTAGGACTGGCGCCTTAGCCCGCTCGGCCATCAGACCGATGAAAAATGGATAGGATAAACGTATATGTGAGGTTGACATTTCGATCAAGTAGGTTTCCCATACTGATGGGCTGCATATTTCAGGGTGTAATATTACACAGAATTTCATAAAATAATGCAAAATTTATTTTACACCCTGGCCTTTTACACGCAGCTGAATTACTACTTTATTTGCTGTGAGTTGTTTTTCCTGTTCAAAAAACGAAATGTCAGAACTGGCAGCTGCGCTGGGAATTTCCGCGATAAAGATGGTCGATAGTGGACTGACTTGAAGAAATTAATGACGACTGAATCTGTTCCTAGCGTTCGACACGGTCGTAAAATTAACTCAAACAAATTGTTACAAGTCTTATCAAAGTATCGCAAACCCGGATGTGATAAAACCATTTCCATTTTGTTCTAACAGGTGCGAGGAAGGGTTTGAGCTCGTTGAAAAATATGATCGTCGTGGGTTAGCTTAATGTCACCTGCAAACTAGCGAGAACGCCCAGCAACAGCAGCAGCAAAGATTTATGCTGTTGCATGGTTTCAGCTCTCAGCACACAAGTCGGAGGCAGGTTGCACTTTAAGTTTTATGGCACTTAGCCGCCAACACGAACTAGGGCACTTGTTTATTGCGTCGAGTTTGACTGAGAACATGTTGGGGTTGTGATAAAACAGAAAACCGTTTTGTTTGAAATTTTTCCTGTACTTTCTTGCCCTCAAAATCATGGTTCAAAATGAGACAAAATCGCCAGCACAAGCATGGCCTTAGTTTTAGAAGCTATTGTTAATAAAAACATGAACCAATGTTGAGTCAAATATTGAGACTAGCTCCATTTTGGGAATTTCAGTAGGAAAAGATTGCTAAAGGTAAAAATAACTTATAACAAGACCCAATTTTGAGACAAACCTACTATATGGATATTGTCAAACAAGTCTTTAATCTATCTTTTGTGACCAAATGGACAAGACCTTATTTTAAGAAGTGTTTACTAGTAATAACACCATCCCATTTTGAGAAAAATGTACCAGTTGGCCATTGCGAAAATAAAATGCTCAATTCTGGGACAAATTTACTAATTTGACGTTGCCTTATTTTGAGTAACATTTATAAGTAAAATTACGTCTCAATTTTGAGACTAATTTATCACTTGGCCAATGTTAAATATTGGTACCTAACTGTGCCATTTTTGAGAGAGAAAAATCATTAATAACATGACTGAGATAATCATTTACAATTTTCTTTTTAAGAGATCATTGAACCTACCTTGTAGAGAATTTAAATAACAAAAAATAGTTTTAAAGAATAAACTAATAAACTTATTTTCTTAAAATTTAAACTTTAATATTACTTTAGCTCAAAACTGTGCTTTTTAAATCTAGTACTTTAAGAAAATTATTTTTCGAATTTTTTCGAGAGAATTTCGAATAATTCCCAGAAATCACAATAAAAAAAAATAACTTGGAGCAGTTCTCTACGAAATCGGTATTTTTTCTTTAATTTTAATTTTTGTATTTTTTAATCCGACTGAAACTTTTTTGGTGCCTTCGGTATGCCCAAAGAAGCCATTTCCATACAAATTTGGCAGCTGTCCATAAAAAAATTATATGTGAAAATTCAAAAATCTGTATCTTTTGAAGGAATTTTTTGATCGATTTGGTGTCTTCGGCAATGTTGTAGGTATGGATATGGACTACACTGAAAAAAATGATACACGGTAAAAAAAATTTGGTGATTTTTAATTTCACTTTTTGTCACTAAAACTGGATTTGCAAAAAAAACACAATTTTTATTTTTTTCCATTTTGATATGTTTTAGCACTATTTTTTTTACTTTTTGATATGTTTTAGAGGACATCAAATGCCAACTTTTCAGAAATTTCCAGAATGGGCAAAAAATCTTTGACCGAGTTATGATTTTTTGAATCAATACAATTTTTTTCAAAAACTCGAAATATTGGTCGCAAAAATTGTTCAATTTCATTTTTCGATGTAAAATTTAATTTGCAATCAAAAAGTACTTTAGTGAATTTTTGATAAAGTGCACCGTTTTCAAGTTATAGTCATTTTTATGTAACTTTTTTCAAAATAGTCGCAGATATTGATTTTTTTTAAATAGTGCCCATGTTTGCCCACTATTTTAAAAAAATATTTTTGAAAATCTTAGAAAATTCTCTATACTTTGCTTTTTTGGACTTTGTTGATACGACCCATAGTTGCTGAGATATTGCCATGCAAAGGTTTAAAAACAAGAAAATTGATGTTTTATAAGTCTCACCCAAACAACCCACCATTTTCTAATGTCGATATCTCAGCAACTAATGGTTCGATTTACAATGTTTAAATATGAAACATTCGTGAAATTTTCCGATCTATTCGAGCAAAATATTTTTATTTTATTTTAATCAAGACTAACATTTCAAAAGGGTCAAACATTCAATATTACGGCCTTTTGAAATGTTAGTCTTGATTCTAAATTTTTGAAAATATTTTTTTTGAAGAGATCGGAAAATTGCACGAATGATTATTATAATATAATTTTCCATACAAATTTGGCAGCTGTCCATACAAAAATTATATGCGAAAATTCAAAAATCTGTATCTTTTGAAGGAATTTTTTGATCGATTAGGTATCTTCGGCAAAGTTGTAGGTTATCAGGGGGCAGACAAAATATTTGTCAACAAAATTCAAAATTTCAATGCAAATTTAAGTACAATAAGTACGTCAAATCTTTCATCTAGCATTTTAAAGCACTTTTTACTTGCAAATGCTGAAACTTTGGCTTGTTATTTCAATATTTATATTTTCTTATTTGTTTACCCTTTTTTCGAATACATTTCAGACACAACTAGCCTGATTTCAATTTTCCGAAGGTTTGTATTAATAATTTTAGTCAAATTATTATGGTTTGTTGCTATTTAAAATATCAAATGTTTGATAAAATAAACTGGTTTTGCAAATAAGAAGGAAATAAAGTGTGTACTTTTAACAATGTGTTCATTTGATTTATTTTTATATTGAATTTTGTTTAAATTGTATGGTAGTTGTTTTTGTCGATTGCATTTAAATACTCTGATAATATAAACTTCTATAAACAAATTTTTAATTCGTCACTGCATTTTTTTAAGATTTAATTTCCTCATAATAATAATATTAAAATAGAAACTTCAATGAGCGATTGTTTTGCAAACATAGAATTAAGAAACTAAGTTTGGATTTAAATCTTAAAAACAATTTCTGAGCTATTTTGCACCTTCAATCGAACATTTTATGAAATATTTCAATTGATTTAAAACACACACAATTTTAACAGTGTTGGAAAATATATTTTGAAAAGTTTTATAATTTCTTTACAATATTCCTCCTCGTTTTCTTGATTTATTTCAAGCTATTTTTTACATTTTGAAAAATATTTGCAGCGGTATTTATGATATCAGTATGATTTTTTTGTTTATGTTTGTAGCTTTTTTCTGGCCAAATTCTATTCTTATTTTTGAATAATATATCAATTTTGTACAAGTTTCTCGAAAAAGATTAACTGTAAGTAAATGCTGTTAAAACTGTTAAAAAATCAGTTTCAGTTTTCTTTCTGTACATTTATAGCCAACAACTTCCGAATGCTTTTTTTTCAATTTTTCACATTTTTACGAATTGAAAATTTCAATTTCATGTTGTCAATTTCTCAAATATTTTTAATTTATTCTGTTAAACATTTATTCAAAATCCCATGGATGCACAGCAAAAATCAGATGGAAAAATCGCATGAAAAAAAGTCATTTAATATTACACATTTACAATTTTTGTAAACACAAAAAAAAATGTTGCAACCACACACCACTAACAATAAGGACTGGCGCCTTAGCCTGCTCGGCCAACAGACCGATAAAGAATGGAAAGGATTAACGCATATATGAACTCGACATTTCGGTAAAGTAGGTTTCCCATACTGATGGGCTACACAACTCAGGGTGTAATATTACATAAAATTTCATACAATAATGCAAACTTTCTTTTATACGCAGCTGAATTAGTATTTTTATTTGTTGTGTGGGCAAGCCTGACATAGATTAACTATTGAAGCAGGGTTAGGAAAATAAGTCTTCAAACTGTCCTAGGACCGGGTTTATGGAGATATCAGCTTAAGAAACGTTTCTCACAAGCGTCAATTTGAGTTTCGTTTGATAATTTAAACACAACAAGTTTGTCAATTTGTGAGCTACTCACAATCTTGTTAAACAATTTTATGTTTGACAGCTGCAACGAAAAAAAAAACACAGGATTCAAACTAACCCATACACCACTTTTGCACTTCTGCATTATGAGCGTTGTCATCCCACACAAATTACGGCCGAGGGAGTTCACCACAAACTATAATTATTACCGTGGGGATTGAAGTTTTGAACCAAACCACGCAAAAGTTGGTTCGACACGAAGCTCAGCAACGCACACAAATCACTTCAAGGCAGCAACGAAAGGAAGAAAGCTGCGCAAACCCAACATCTAAAGAGCACGTATCGCTCTAATGAGATACCCACGCGAAGATTTGTTTTTGCTGGCGTTTCTTGGGGGATAAAGTGGCTGCCCGTACTTTGTACTGCTTCAAACGCAGGTCGTTAGGAGGTGACAGCTTTTATTTTTTGCAACAATTAACGCGTAGGTTTGATCCCCTTAAAGCGCTTCCAGAAGTTGTGGGCTGACCAACTTCTTCAAAGTGGTCACTCATCTGCTGCGCAGACTGATGTTCCCACAGCACTTGTACAAAGTAGCATTCGAGTTCGAGAAGCTGTGCGTTTTGAAAAATGTCCCAGCACTCATTACAGGCATCATTAGCCAGGGCGAACCAAAATGCGTGAAATATATTCATGTCACGAGCCCAAGCCTATTAAAACGTCGCCAGCGCGGAGAAAATCTCGTTTCCAAGTCGAAACTTGCAGAGCTAGGCCAACCAGACAAGATAAATGTCCGTAGAGTTCGTAATTGACACTAAGAGCGAGCAAAGTGTCCGCGAGAATCAACCTGATAAATATTTCATTTCCTTCGAAAGATTTTGCTGCGAGTTTTGCACATTTAATTATTTCTTCCCCATTTTGAAACGCAAAACAACGCCTGACTCAGCGCTTATTCCAACCAAGGACCTCTGACACCGGTGAGGCGTCAATAAGGATTAACGAAATTATTTTCGAAAAATTCAATTTAACCTGACAGCCGAGGCGCTTCTCTACAAATCGAAAGTAATTTAGCAAATCACACAATTAGTATTCAACAGGAATTCCACCGCGGAGGACAACAACAAAAAAGTCGTGACCGAAAAACACTCATAAATTTGCGAATTATAGCAAAATGTGATGCCTTTCGAGAGCCTTGGGAGCGTTTGCCGCCACCGGATTTGCGACGGTTAATCGTCTAATAAATGATGGAAATGGCAATGATGCCAGAAAATCGAAGTTTTTTTAAAAGTGAATTAATTGAAAACACAGATTATTGTTCGATAAATTCATCAATTCAATAAAGAATGATTTCTGAAATTTGTATTGTATCACAGAATTCTGAATTTTTTGTTATGTCCTAGATTCTGTTATTAATTTTTAAGCCGTTGCAACTTAAAAGTTAAAGCTTGTTTCTCTTGTTTCTCTTGTTTCTCTTGTTTCTCTCGATTCTCTTGATTCTCTGGTTTTCTTGTTTCTCTTGTTTTCTTGTTTCTCTTGTTCTTGTTGTTCCTCTTGTTTCTTTTGTTATCATGTTTCTCTTGTTTCTCTTATTTCTTGTGATTCTCTGGTTTCTCTTTTTTCTGTTGTTTCTCTTGTTTTTCTTGTTTCTCTTGTTCCTGTTGTTTCTCTTGTTTCTTTTGTTATCATGTTTCTCTTGTTTCTCTTGTTTCTCTTGTTTCTCTTGTTTCTCTTGTTTTTCTTGTTTCTCTTGTTTCTCTTGTTTCTTTTGATTCTCTTGTTTCTGTTTTTTCTATTGTTTCTGTTGTTTCTCTTGTTTCGCTTGTTTCTCTTGTTCTTGTTGTTCCTCTTGTTTCTTTTGTTATCATGTTTCTCTTGTTTCTCTTATTTCTTTTGTTTTTCTTGTTTCTCTTGTTTCTGTTGTTTCTCTTGTTTTTCTTGTTTCTCTTATTCCTGTTGTTTCTCTTGTTTCTTTTGTTATCATTTTTCTCTTGTTTCTCTTGTTTCTCTTGTTTCTCTTGTTTCTCTTGTTTCTCTTGTTTTTATTGTTTTTCTTGTTTCTCTTGTTTCTCATGTTTCTTTTGATTCTCTTGTTTCTGTTTTTTCTATTGTTTCTGTTGTTTCTCTTGTTTCTCTTGTTTCTCTTGTTCCTGTTGTTTCTCTTGTTTTTTTGTTATCATGTTTCTCTTGTTTCTCTTGTTTCTCTTGTTTCTTTTGATTCTCTTGTTTCTCTTGTTTCTCTTGTTTCTCTTGTTTCTCTTGTTTCTTTTGATTCTCTTGTTTCTCTTGTTTCTCTTGTTTCTCTTGTTTCTCTTGTTTCTCTTGTTTCTCTTGTTTCTCTTGTTTCTCTTGTTTCTCTTGTTTCTCTTGTTTCTCTTGGTTCTCTTGTTTCTCTTGTGTCTCTTGTTTCTCTTGTTTCTGTTGTTTCTCTTGTTTCTCTTGTTTCTCTTGTTTCTCTTGTTTCTCTTGTTTCTCTTGTTTCTCTTGTTTCTCTTGTTTCTCTTGTTTCTCTTGTTTCTCTTGTTTCTCTTGTTTCTCTTGTTTCTCTTGTTTCTCTTGTTTTTCTTGTTTTTCTTGTTTCTCTTGTTTCTCTTGTTTCTCTTTTTTTCTGATGTTTCTCTTGTTTTTCTTGTTTCTGTTGTTTTCTGTTGTTTCTGTTGTTTTTGTTGTTTCTGTTATTTCTCTTGTTTCTCTTGTTTCTGTTGTTTCTCTTGCTCCTCTTGTTCCTCTTGTTTCTCTTGTTTCTCTTGCTTCTCTTGTTTCTTTTGTTTCTCTTGTTTCTCTTGTTTCTCTTGTTTCTCTTGTTTTCTCGTTTCTCTTTTTTGTCTCCCTTGTTTATCTTGTTTCTCTTGTTTCTTTTGTTTCTTTTGTTTTTCTAGTTTTTCTAGTTTTTCTAGTTTTTCTAGTTTTTCTAGTTTTTCTTGTTTTTCTTGTTTTTCTTATTTTTCTTGTTTCTCTTGTTTCTCTTGTTCCTGTTGTTTCTCTGTTTCTCTTGTTTCTCTTGTTTCTTTTGATTCTCTTGTTTCTCTTGTTTCTCTTGTTTCTCTTGTTTCTCTTGTTTCTCTTGTTTCTCTTGTTTCCAAGCTTCCCTGCACCGTGCGGTACACGCGGTTCGCTTGTACCTCGGGTTTGCTTTGCGCCTGCTTTGTTCGGTTTACACCCGTACCCGACTCACACGAACCGAGGGTATTTTGGTTCATCGTACCAGCGCACCACGACACTCTCAGTTCGCCGCGTCGGTTTTGTGTCTGGCACTCACCCATGGCATGAACCCGGTATATGAGCCAAGGTGCTTCACTCGTTACGAGCCGAGGTACGTGTCGTGGTACGCGCTGGCGGTACAAAACGGGTTCAATACCACGACACGTACCACGGCACGCTGGGTTCATGCCATGGGTGAGTGCCAGACACAAAACCGATGGGGCGAGCCGAGAGTGTCGTGGTGCGCTGGTACGATGTACCAAGATACCAATACATAAATGGGTTCAGGCACGTACCGAAGCTAGAAAACCAAACCCGCGGTGTGCGTTGGCACTGGCGCATGGGAAGCTTGCTTGTTTCTCTTGTTTCTCTTGTTTCTCTTGTTTCTCTTGTTTCTCTTGTTTCTTTTGTTTCTCTTGTTTCTCTTGTTTCTCTTGTTTCTCTTGTTTCTCTTGTTTCTCTTGTTTCTCTTGTTTCTCTTGTTTCTCTTGTTTCTCTTGTTTTTTTTTTGTTTCCCTTGTTTATCTTGTTTCTCTTGTTTCTTTTATTTCTCTTGTTTTTCTAGTTTTTCTAGTTTTTCTTGTTTTTTTTTTGGTTTCTGTTGTTTCTGTTGTTTCTGTTGTTTCTGTTGTTTCCTGTTGTTTCTGTTGTTTCTGTTGTTTCTCTTGTTTCTGTTGTTTCTCTTGTTTCTCTTGTTTCTCTTGTTTCTCTTGTTTCTCTTGTTTCTCTTGTTTCTCTTGTTTCTTTTGTTTCTTTTGTTTCTCTTGTTTCTCTTGTTTTGTAGTTTGTTTTGTTATCACATTTCTCTTGTTTTTCTTGTTTCTTTTGTTATCATGTTTCTCCTGTTTCTGTTATTTCTGTTGTTTCTGTTGTTTCTGTTGTTTTTGTTGTTTCTGTTGTTTCTGTTGTTTCTGTTGATTTTGTTGTTTTTGTCGTTTTTGTTGTTTTTTTTTTTGGGTTTTCTTGTTACTCCTGTTTCTCCTGTTTTTTTTTGTTTCTCTTGATTTTGTCCGTGTTAAAAACAAACGCTTCAGAAAAACAAAATTTCATGAATAAGTTGATATTTTGCAACGTTATATTTTTTTAAAAATTGTGATACTTTTAAATACAAATTAAGTCAAATTTGATGACATGTTTGAAAAGAAAACTGTTTCTTTTTAATGTGGCATGATCAACAAATAAAAATATCCAACACACTTATTCCATTTGCATAAATGAATTATTTCCACAAAATATTCATAAATCAAACTCATCTCCATAATTTCCGCCACTGATATCGATCAGACGAATAAAATCGCCAAACACCTTCAGTCGCACCTGAATAAAAACCCATTATTCTCCACAAAAAAAATTCGAAATCTTCCCGATTTTGCGTGACTCAATCCCCGTCCGCACCAAACGCATGTAAAGTCTTAAAAGCATTTCCCTGTCGCAAATTGGGGCCGGTTCGATCCAAGTCCCCGCGGACGTTTGTCGGCAAAATTTTGTCCCCAAAAAGCGAGATTCTTCCCGCCGCCACTTTTTCGACGGTGTCGCGCGGAATCGATTCCCAGCCCCAGCAGAACCTTATCTTGATTGGCACTCCTGCAAAAGGTGTGTGTGTGTTCAATTAACTTTTCACCTGGTAATTTAGTATCGAGAAGAAACTCAGCTTTTTTGCGTTGAAGTTTTTGACCGGGGACTTGTTTTAATTTATTTGACATTTATTAATTGGCGCGCGAAATTTCGGGGCTGCCTGATTTTTGCGAGTATTTCTTTTTTTTTTAAATTTACAATAATGATGCCATTGCCCAGAAGCCAGCAACCATAATTGCGCGGAAAGCTTTGGCAGTAGCAGCGACGACCTGGCGGCACAGGTGGTGACAAGGTTTAAGGTGCGATGATCAATTGGTCGATACTCATTACCGATCGGGTCGATATCCGGAGGTGCCGTAATTGATTAACTGATAAATTGGAAAGTTACGGAGTGGTGGAGTTAATGTCGAAGGTTGCGTAAAACTGGTTTGAAAGTTTTATCAGAATAAATTATTTTCACACAAATGCAAAATTTAAAAAAAAATCAACCTTGTAGATGTCACTCATTTTAGTCCCAAATTTCAACCCTTAATTAGCATTAAAAATTGCACATCTTCAACCAACTCAGCGTAGCAGATTTCTGTCCCATAATTTTCGATTTGTCCACCGCAAAGCTCAGCGCAAGCTCTTTTCTCACTAATTAGCGAAGCAAGCTTTTCATTTTGCGAAACACTAATATCTCAATCAAACCGTCCCCCCGTTTTGGGGTGTGGGACAGCTTGATGACCCGTCTTGGCCCGGCAGCCACGGCGAATCCATGAAATTAGCTATTTTTCGATTTTTTCCGAAGAGAAAATCCCGCGTGACACACTGATTACACGGTGACAAAAGCGGCAATTTTGCCGATTTTTTGCATAACCGAGACCACACAGAGGTGGGACGTCTGATATCGAAGCGCGATTGGCCTAATTGTTGGTTCTTGCTGGTCGAAAGTTGGTTATTATCAATGCAAACAGTTTTTTGATTAGTTGACAGCAATTAAGTGTAAAAATGTTGAAGTTGTCTCACGATTTGATTGTACTTTGCCAGAAAATCGCATAGAAATTCAAAAATGTCCAAATTGTTCGATTTGTCTCACAAATAATTTTTGTTGAGGTTGGCAAACTCATGGAAAGTCAACAATGTCGAAATGGTTCGATTTGTCTCACAAATTATTGTTTTTCAGGTTGGCAAACACATGGACATTCAACAATGTCCAAATGGTTTAATTTGTCTCACAAATTATTGTTGTTGAGGTTGGGAAACACATGGAAATTTAACAATGTCCAAAAAGTTTAATTTGTCTCACAAATTATTATTGTTGAAGTTGGCAAACACATGGACATTCAACAATGTCCAAATAATTTGATTTGTCTCACTAATTATTGTTGTTGCGGTTGGAAACACATGGAAATTTAACAATGTCCAAATCGTTCGATTTGTCTCACAAATTATTGTTTTTCAGGTTGGCAAACACATGGACATTCAACCATGTACAAATGGATGAATTTGTCTCACAAATTATTATTGTTGAGGTTGGCAACCACATGGAAATTCAACAATGTCCAAATGGTTGAATTTGTCTCAAAAATTAGTGTTTTTGAGGTTGGGAAACACATGGACATTCAACAATGTCTAAATAGTTTGATTTGTCTCACTAATTATTGTTGTTGCGGTTGGAAACACATGGAAATTTAACAATGTCCAAATGGTTCGATTTGTCTCACAAATTATTATTATTGAAGTTGGCAAACACATGTCCAAATAGTTTGATTTGTCTCACTAATTATTGTTGTTGCGGTTGGAAACAAATGGAATTTTAACAATGTCCAAATGGTTCGATTTGTCTCACAAATTATTATTATTGAAGTTGGCAAACACATGTCCAAATAGTTTGATTTGTCTCACTAATTATTGTTGTTGCGGTTGGAAACACATGGAAATTTAACTATGTCCAAATGGTTCGATTTGTCTCACAAATTATTGTTTTTGAGGTTGGCAAACACATGGACATACAACCATATACAAATGGATGAATTTGTCTCACAAATTATTATTGTTGAGGTTGGCAACCACATGGAAATTCAACAATGTCCAAATGGTTGAATTTGTCTCAAAAATTAGTGTTTTTGAGGTTGGGAAACACATGGACATTCAACAATGTCCAAATAGTTTGATTTGTCTCACTAATTATTGTTGTTGCGGTTGGAAACACATGGAAATTTAACAATGTCCAAATGGTTCGATTTGTCTCACAAATTATTATTATTGAAGTTGGCAAACACATGTCCAAATAGTTTGATTTGTCTCACTAATTATTGTTGTTGCGGTTGGAAACAAATGGAATTTTAACAATGTCCAAATGGTTCGATTTGTCTCACAAATTATTATTATTGAAGTTGGCAAACACATGTCCAAATAGTTTGATTTGTCTCACTAATTATTGTTGTTGCGGTTGGAAACACATGGAAATTTAACTATGTCCAAATGGTTCGATTTGTCTCACAAATTATTGTTTTTGAGGTTGGCAAACACATGGACATACAACCATATACAAATGGATGAATTTGTCTCACAAATTATTATTGTTGGATTGGCAACCACATGGAAATTCAACAATGTCCAAATGGTTGAATTTGTCTCAAAAATTACTGTTGTTGCGGTTGGAAACACATAGAAATTTAACAATGTCCAGATGGTTTAGTTTGTCTCACAAATTATTGTTGTTGAGGTTGGGAAACACATGGACATTCAACAATGTCCAAATAGTTTGATTTGTCTCACTAATTATTGTTGTTGCGGTTGGAAACACATAGAAATTTAACAATGTCCAAATGGTTCAATTTGTCTCACAAATTAGTATTGTTTAAGTTGGCAAACACATGGACATTCAACAATGTCCAAATAGTTTGATTTGGTTCACTAATTATTGTTGTTGCGGTTGGAAAGACATGGAAATTTAACAATGTCGAAATGGTTCGTTTTGTCTCAAATTATTGTTGAGATTGGAAAACACATCGAAAGTCAACCATGTCCAAATGGTTGAACTTGTCTCACAAATTATTATTGTTGAGGTTGGCAAACACATTGAAATTCAACAATGTCCAAATGGCTAATTTTGTCTCACAAATTATTAATGATGAGGGTTTCAAAAACATGGTAATTCAGCAATGTCCAAATGGCTCATTTTGTCTCACAAATTATTATTGAAGAAGTTGTCAAACACATGGAAATTCAGCAATGTCCAAATAATTGATTTTGTCTCAAAAATTATTGTTGTTGAGGTTGGGAAACGCATAGACTTTTTTACAGTGTCCAAATGGTTGCATTTGTCTCACAAATTATTATTGTTGAGGTTGGCAAACACATGGGCATTGAACAATGTCCTAATGGTTGAAATTGTTTCAAAAATTATTTCTGTTGAGGTTGTCAAACATCAAACTTGTTTTGTCCCACAATAAAGACTTGTCTCACTCTAAAACTCCACTTTTTAGATGACTTTTTTATATTAAACTGAGTTTAGTCTTTTTGGTGAAGAAACGAAGTAAACCCAATCATCTGAGATGCAACCAAATATTCTTCTGTCGACCTCTAAAATTCTCTTCACAAAGGCGGAAAAAACCAACAAACGAAGCAAAGGTCCAAACAAACGAACCCCCTCTCCAGCTGTCCCACCACTCTTCGCCGTTACCATCGGACCATTGTTCCAGGCGGTGACCCGCACTCCTCGTGGTGCCAGGGATAAGGACACATGTACATGTCATCACCAGTTCGAGCGGGCGAGCCGAGATTTTATTTATTCAAAATACATGTATTTATGTACGACATTTTGTCGCCTTTGCGGGGATCTGAATTTTAAGTGTGTGTGCGTCCGAAACGTTCAAACAGAATCGTTTTTTTTTTCATTTCCAGTACAATTTAAACGAAGGAAGGTTGGAACAAAAAGTCAACAGCGTCCCTTGAGTGGATTGTAAATTTAACACCTAATTAAAGTTATGTTTGTTTTCCCTCTGATCCGGATCGGCGTATGCAAACGAGAGATTTCCAGCTTCCAGAAAGTGCACATACACGTTTCATGGCAGTGATAATTAGCGAACCATTCCGAGTATGGTTGGGGAACCGGTTGTCCCACCACCACTTTTGTGCCCGACCGCCTTAGAAGAGAAAAACCATTGAACATTTGCGCTCCGTTTTATGGAGGTTTTTTTTTATTGGATTGTCGTAAAGTTTAACGATCGCTACTGCCTGGTATGAGTTGTGGTTTGGCTGAACTGTACTGATTTTTTTTAATTAGATCATGTTTATTGGATTATTGGAATTTGCTTAAGGTGAAAAAATATCAATTTATTAGACAAAGCTAGCAGTTGGTGATGACTCAAAAGTGAGACAAAATTAAGCAGTAAGACACAGTAAATATTGAGACAAACGTACCAGTTGGACATGATCAACCAAAAAATTAAAACTGGCAGTCAATTTTGAGACAAATTTACCAGTTGGACATGCTCTAATAGTTCGTTCAAACTAACAGTAAACCCTGGCTCAATTGTGAGACAAAAATACCAGTTGGACATGATCAAATGTTGAGACAAAATTTGGCATAAGAAATAAGTAAATCAAGGCAAGCTTAATTGCAATTAATTATCAGTAAAAACGATTTCGTTGTGAGACAAGTAAACCATTATGACCTATTGTCATAAAGGTCATCATGAGACAAATCTATATGTTGGACATGGTAACATTTTGAGACAAAACAACCAGATGGACATGATCAACAAGTCCGTCAAAACTAACAGTTAGACATGGCAAACATACAAGTTGGGCATGATTTTCATGCTACTAAAATAAGCATTTTGACATGGTCATGTTTTGAGACAAAATTGCAAATTGGACACGATTTTATTTCGAGATTTAGAGGAAGTCAAATTGTGAGACAAGTTTGGCATGGACATATTTTGGGACAAACATGCCAGTTGGGCATGATTTTCTTGCTAGTAAAATTAGAAATTTAACATTGTTAAATTTTGGGACAAAACTGCCAGTTGGACATGATCTAATTTCGAGAGTTGGAGACAGTCAAATTTTGAGACAACTTGGGCATGGACATATTATGAAATAAAACTGTCAGTTGGACAGGGCAAACAGTAAGTTATAACTAGCAGTAAGGTATGGCTCAATTGTGAGACAAAACTGCCAGTTGGACATTGCCTCTTTGTAGGCAAATTTACCATCAGAACATGGTGTAATTTTGAGACACAACTACCAGTTTGACTGAACTAATTAGTTAGTCTAAAATAGTAGTTTGACACTGCCTAATTTTGAGACAAAAAGTTGTGATACAAACTTGCTTGATGGACATGATTTATTTGAGAGTCATATTTTGAGACAGTTTGGACATGGACATATTTTGAGAAAAAATTGTCAGTTGGGTAGGTTAAAAAGTAAATCTAAAATAGCTGTAACACGTGGCTAAACTGTGAGACAAAACTGCCATTTGGACAAACCTATCTACTGAACAGGACTAATTAGTAAGTCAAAATTAGAAATTTCACATTGCTCAGTTTTGAGAAACCAGTTTACCAGTGAGACAAACCTACCAGTTGGACATGGCTCAGCCAAATTTAATTTAATTTTTGGATTCCAAATTTGAGGTGGGATGAATTTCAAATCCTTCTATCAGTTTCTTCAATCGCATTTTATCTCCCCCATCAATCTTCCTTCCCCAAAATCTGACAAATTCCGGACATTTCAGCAGAACGCAGCAAACCCACAAACTCTCCCGAAAAATTAAACTGCCTCAGATCAAACCGGCTCATGACTCACAAATCGGGTGTCCTTTTGCGTCACCTTTTTGCCCGGTGTGGACCATAATTTATGGCTCCCGGCCTCCGCCGCAAATTTCATTCGCCAAATTTAACACCCCAAAGAGCTTCAACTCTGCGTCGCCGTGCACACAAATCACAATGGCAGTAGAATTTAACGATCTTTCCAATTATCCGGGGCGAGGTTCGAGTCTTATTTTTTTTTTTGCGAAATCAAACGTTTATCTTGAATGCTGCAATTTCAAGATTTTTTTTTTTTTTTTGCTTTTTTCAGTGCACTCGCACCGCTCCCGATTTGTTTGAATGTGCTGTAAATTAAATTAGGCACCTCCAAGTTTAAGGCGACAAAAAGCTTGATCGACGTTCCTCGATAAGACGATTCCCGCGGGAGTTGGGCTTTGAAATTCCGATTCAAAAAGGTGATGAAACTTTAATACTTTTTTTTCAAAAAATGTTTTCTCAAGGCAATAAAAAGTAAACTTCTAAAAGAAATAAAACTTGAAAAAACATGTCAAAAACACCATTAGCTACCCTACCCTTAAAGCTCGAATAACTCGGCGGTGGAAACCCTCGAGAAGGTGTCAAGTTCTGCCAAGCTTCCGCGCGTATAATTGTTCCCGGGTTGTTTTACACGACAGTTTCGCTAATGCCCACGACGAAAGAAACTCCAATTTCAAACGGATCGGTATTTTTCGCAAACGACAGCAGCAACTCTGCTAGAATTGTTTACCGGAATTTTACGGTTTCGCGGAACGATTCCTTTTCGGTAGCGTTTCTGAGAATTGGACATTTTTTTCAGGAAGTCGTGAGTGGACTGTGTGATTCTGGCGAATTCTATCGAGAGTGGCCTAGTATCTACTTGTTGATATTTTTGGTGAGAAACTGAAACTGTGAGAAATTTCTACTAGCGGGAATGTAACGACTGCAGATTAGGTGGTACATGGTGGCTACTTGATTAGAACTTTTTTGATTTATTCCATTTGAGAAGTGATGATGATTTTTAAAATACATATGTATTTCAAATTCCACTGACATTCTTTAAAAGCTGATTAAAAAAACAGTTGAAACCATTTACAGATGTCAATTGTTAATCATTTCATCTGCCAAAAAATGTAAATTATTACAAATAGGTCCAAAATATTGTCGCTGCCTTAGCTTTCACATATTAATTAAATATCTTTATTTTAACACTTTCTTTTGATTTTTTGAACAGATTTTCAATTTATCTGACCTTATAGGTGCACAGTTAAATCGGTAAAAAAGGCGCTTTGAAAATTTTTAGTTATAAATTTACTGTCTTATTATGTAGTTTTGCTAAAAATAATAAATGAAAAATAAAATTATATAAAAAAGGCATAAAGCAAAAATGTCAGCGGTTGATGTTGATGAAAAGCTAAAATAAATATTTGTGTCCAAATGAATTAAAATGGTCTATGCGAGGTGAGATGTTCATTTTATTGTATGTCATTCAATTTTTAATACAAAAACATACACAGAAAAAAAATTATGGCAATATTCATCAGGAAATGGTGACAGATTTTGTGTCAAGAAAAAAAAATAATTTTCATCAAATTCTGATAAATATTCATCAGGTTTCCTTTTTTGCACATTTTTTTCGGTAATATTACTCAAAAAAAGAGTTAATATACAACCAACCAAATTTTCAAAATTCCACAATTCAACGTTTTTTTTGCTGTGTATAGAAAAAAATCTCATTAAAAAGAGGTTAATTTTTAACATTCAAACTAAAAACTTGTCATTTGCTTAATTTTTTTTGGTAATATGAAGAGAATTTGTTTTATCTTCAATACATTTTTTTTAAATAATGTAAATCAGGATGGTGAACTCTGGTGAACGTGAAAACTCAAAAATCTTATGGTTAACCCTAATTTTGATAGATTTTTGCGTAAGGATATTTTTTCCCTGCAAACACAATCCCATGTGTTGTTTAGGGCGCACGATTTGTGATTATCTAAAAAGATGACAGTTTTCAGAGGAAATATAAAATTTTGTCCAAAAGAATTCAAATGATTTTTTAAAATACTCCTTAGGCTATTGCAAATTTTCTTAAATGTTATTGTTAAAAAAATACTAAATTTCAAAATCAAAGCTTAATTTTCAAAATATATGTAACAAATAGACACTGCTTTCTACATTATTAATATATAGCCAAAAATATGAAAATTTCAATTAATTTATGTAAATATTTTTTTAAAGATAACTTCTTTTCCAGATCTCTTGTCCAAAAATTCTAAATTAGTTGAAAAATTTTCAAGTGTTAAAAAATATATAATATATTCAATACAGTTTTCAACTAATAATACAATTTTTTTCAGAAAAAATATTTTTTTTACTGAAATTTTTATTTTCCTTTGGGAAAATTAGGAAATGGTTTTTAGCCTTAAAAACTTAAATAATCTATTGAATTTTTTTTTGAATATTTTTGAAGTACAGTACCGCAAAAAGATTTTTTTTGCTTTATTTTTTGTTTTCGTCAAATCTTAGGTTTTTTTGAAAACTTGAGATTGCAGAAAATCTGAACTAGTGTAAAATGCATTTTAAAATACTTTTTGCATTCAACTTGCTGTTAGATTTTTGTGAAGTAAAAAACTAGCTAAAATATAATTTCACAGTATCGGGATTTTTTCAATATGACAAATAGCGATTCAAAACAACAATTTAAAGTTGTTTTTTTTTTTCTTTTTTAAGGTAAACTGTAAATATTCATTGAAGAAATAGTAGTCAGGAAAACCCGAATGTTCACTTTTGGCGGACCTTAAATTTACAAAGATTTCCATAGTTTTTTTTTCCAAAATATAATTTAATATTGAGGTTGTAGCGAAAAAACAAATAACTTATTGGCATCAAAAAAGGAAATTACCTTGATACATTGAAATTAAATTAATAAGAATGAAAAAATTAGATTACAAGGATTGCTTTGCTAAGAAGAGGATATGGATATTAAACTTATCTTGAAAAGACTTTTCCCTCCTGGAAAAAATAAATAGAAAAAAATATTTAAAAAACATTACTTAATCCACCTTTAGGTGGTTGGTGCCTTCCTCGCATTCATAAATTGAATACACTACACAGCCTCAAGAAAGTGTATAAATAACACTTATTTTTATCAAAATATTCGAGATCCGTCCAAAAAATGTGTATTAAAAACACTAAAGTGCTTATATAGGGCACTTAAGTGCTTTTGATAGGGTTGACAGATCTTCAATATTTTTGGCTCGTTGGAAAGGTCTTATGATTACCTATCCAACAAAGGGTCGCATGAAAGATTCGGACAACTTTTTCATCAAAATATTTGAGATCCGGCCTCAAAAGTGTATAAATAACACTTAAGTGCTCATAACTTTTGATGGGGTTGTCAGATCTTCAATCTTTTCAACGCGTTGGAAAGGTCTTTCAAATACCTTTCTAAAAATGTATAGCATGACGGGTTTTCTTACAAAAACCACCCTTTTTACAATCTTCCGAAGTTTAGCTAAAATCGTTTTTTTAGCATAACTTTTGAAGTACTTTTCTAAACTTCATAATATTAACTAGGGTCTTGTGGGACCCCAAGACGGATCGAATGAGACCAAAACGGTCCAAATCGGTTAAGCCAGTCCGGAGATAATCGTGTGCATATTTTTCGGTGCATGGACTCACATCCAGACACACGCACAGACATTTGTTCAGAATTTGATTCTGAGTCGATAGGTATACGTGAAGGTGGGTCTACGAGGTCGAATAAAGAAGTTCATTTTTCGAGTGATTTTATAGCCTTTCCTCATTGAGGTGAGGAAGGCAAAAACATTGGACTTCCTTCCTGGGGTCTAACTGCAAAGTATGCTTTTAAGGCAAATTTTGGGTCCACATTATATTAAGTTCTCTCAATTATAGTTATTAGAAATTTTGATAAATTGAAATTTACACTTTCTGAATGAGAAAAAAAAAAGAGAAGCATTGGTTCATTCGAACTTGAACATCTTACATTGAACATGCAATGTTCTAAACAATTTCAAATTTTCAAATGTTTTTCTGATTAGTTTATATCACTTTGTTTCAATATTTATTAAATTAAAATTTCTCGGGAGTCTCGACCAAACTTCCCGGGAATCAAGAGGTCCAAAAATGGTCGATTTCCCGGGAATTCCCGCTTGTCACCCTCTAGTTGAGACTATGGCTTGTAATTTCAATTTAATATTGTACCCCGGCCAGAGCTGAGGGACAACAATTTTGAAAAAATACTTTTTTTAATTTTAATTTTAATTTTTTTTGTTGTTCTACACTCAAATGTACACGGGACAACATCATCGTTGGATTCGTCTGAACTTTTAAATAATATTTGACTTTTTAGACAAAAAATTTTTTTTTGAAAAATTCGTTTTCAGTAGTATAAGGGTAATTCTCTACCAACTCACACGAAATCGGCAAAAGTTGCCCCGACTCCTCTTCGATTTGCGTGAAACTTTGTCCTAAGGGGTAACTTTTGTCCCTGATCACGAATCCGAGGTCCGTTTTTTGATATCTCGTGACGGAGGGGCGGTACGACCCCTTCCATTTTTGAACATGCGAAAAAAGAGGTGTTTTTCAATAATTTGCAGCCTGAAACGGTGATGAGATAGAAATTCGGTGTCAAAGGGACTTTTATGTAAAATTAGACGCCCGATTTGATGGCGTACTCAGAATTCCGAATAAACGTATTTTTCATCGAAAAAAACACTAAAAAAGTTTTAAAAATTCTCCCATTTTCCGTTACTCGACTGTAAAAAATATTGGAACATGTCATTTTATGGGAAATTTAATGTACTATTCGAATCATTTTTTCATTTAGAACAAAATTTTTCATTTTAAAATTTCGTGTTTTTTCTAACTTTGCAGGGTTATTTTTTAGAGTGTAACAATGTTCTACAAAGTTGTAGAGCAGACAATTACAAAAATTTTGATGTATAGACATAAGGGGTTTGCTTATAAACATCACGAGTTATCGCGATTTTACGAAAAAAAGTTTTGAAAAAGTTACTTTTTGCGTTTTTCTTTGTTTCGTCGTCCGTGTCTGTCGCGGGTGACCATGAATGGCCATGATCGATGACGACCAACTTTTTCAAAACTTTTTTTCGTAAAATCGCGATAACTCGTGATGTTTATAAGCAAACCCCTTATGTCTATATATCAAAATTTTTGTAATTATCTGCTCTACAACTTTGTAGAACACTATTACACTCTAAAAAATAACCCTGCAAAGTTAGAAAAAACACGAAATTTTAAAATGAAAAATTTTGTTCTAAATGAAAAAATGACCCTTCTGGGTCAATGTAGATTCGAAAAGTACATTAAATTTCCCATAAAATGACATGTTCCAAAATTTTTTACAGTCGAGTAACGGAAAATGGGAGAATTTTTAAATTTTGTTTAGTGTTTTTTTCGATGAAAAATACGTTAATTCGGAATTCTGAGTACGCCATCAAATCGGGCGTCTAATTTTACACAAAAGTCCCTTTGACACCAAATTTCTATCTCATCACCGTTTCAGGCTGCAAATTATTGAAAAACACCTCTTTTTCCACATGTTCAAAAATGGAAGGGGTCGTACCGCCCCTCCGTCACGAGATATCAAAAAACGGACCTCAGATTCGTGATCAGGGACAAAAGTTACCCCTTAGGACAAAGTTTCACGCAAATCGAAGAGGGGTCGGGGCAACTGCTGTGTGAGTTGGCGGAGAATTACCCATAACTGTTAACAAGTTAATTATTTGGATAAAGAAGTCTGCAATAACTTTTTTTTTTCTAAAAAATTTAAAGTTATATACTAAATTACACATTTTTCCAACATAAATGTATTAATATCATGAATTGTGACTGTGTCTATCATTGAAAATTATGAAAGCTTAAAAAGTCTCATTTAGTCTGTTGTGTAATATCGACCAACTGATACCTTTCGATGAAATCTATTGCTAAAGAAAAAAAAATAAATAAAATTTCATGGAAAATTATCACATGAACCCAAAATTTTGCCAAAAATCGATATTTTACCACTTTGGCTCAATTCTGAGAACGGATTCAGATTCAACGGGAAAAATTACATGATAAAAACAATTGAACAGTTTTCGAATTTCGTTGAGGTGGTCCCATGCACATTTCCTCTGAAAATTAAACATTTTCGAGTTAAAAAAAACACCCCGAGTTTTTTTCGGCGTTCGTAGTACTAGATCTCCATTTTGAAATAGAACCTGAAGCTTAAAAATTGTCCTGCGCTTTTTCGAGATATTTAAGTGTTAAATCATGTTTACCTTGAAATGGCTATAGATTTTGCCTCTTTTTATTTGTAACAACTCTTCTGAAGACACCAAAGCTCTAAAACTTCCATTATCCACTTAATTTCGATGTGGACCGTTGCATAACTAATACCACCAATAATAGGTAGAAAGGGTTGAGGCTGAAGATAAGTTCTTAAAAATATAAAAAAACAACAAGGATAAACGCAAGTTGAACACAAAAAACAAAGAACATTCGAGAATGTTCACCAAATGAAACAACTGCAGCAAACGATTAAATTTTAACTATTGAAATATTTAAATTTAATTAACATTTTTTTTAAATCCAAAAGTCGTCACCCCCGCATCCCCAAAACACACATGTCACAACGTCCAGAACGTGATTTGACGAAACGTGGTCGATTTTACGACCCACGCCCGCCGCCTCCACAGCGCGAACGGACGGTCGTAAACCAGGAAGCTCTTTCTGAAAGCAAAACTACTGTTTTGATTACGCAGCGTAGATTACCTTCCTCCACCCGAATGTTGATGCATTCGGGGCAGGGCACCACGGTCAGCATTAAAAACGCATTAAAAAATCCGTCGCTCGTTAACACGTTCCAATTTGATCGCATTTTCGTTGAATGGTTAAATTTTCCCCAACCAGAACTGCAGAGTTAATTTCTGTGTGACAGCGGTGTGACGTTCCCCTCGAACTTCTGCTCGGTAAAAAAGACCATTTTATGGATCCGTATCTTGACCCGTTGATCTCCGTCGGTGATGATGATGCGGCGAGCCCGCGAAATGCCGACTTAAGCCCATTAGACTGGGACAATCTAATCGGTGCCGGTTGTCCACTTTTATTATCTTTTAATTTCTTATATATACACTTTTTCACTCTCGCCGAGATATTCTGTAATAAAATGTCGTTCTCTTCTCTGAGGTTTTTACTTCCCTCCAAAACAACAAAAAAAAAACAAAATTCCCACTATTCTATGACACAGAATCTCAATCAAATGCTGGAAGTTAATTTATGATTGCATATAGTTAAGATAACTCCCCGCAGAGGCACGTCACTTTTGAAAATCCACTTTGGTCGCAAAAAGTCAGCCCATAATTATGCCCAATTAGAGAAAAAAGAGTGTCATTTGCATAATTATGAAAAGATCATAACAATAACATTAGCCGCTCGGCTCAGCCATGTCGCGATACCGCGAAAGAGGCGAGTGACACACCCCTCGGAACTAGTTAGTTTCTTTTGGTTCCCGTTGCGAATCTTCAACTCAGCGGGGAGTGCAAAATGGTCATCTTCACACAGTTGAGACCACGTTCTGGACTGAAACGTCGGAAAAGAAGGTGATTGACAGCAGATCGGACAGTGGTGGCCGGATTGTGCAATTTATGGGTTTGGCAATTCTATATGGACTTAGATGCTAGTTATTTCTGTACACAGCAAGATAAATGCGCATTGATTAAAGTTAAGGGTGTGCAATGGCAGTAAGGTGAGAGGGAATTGTTGTTCTAGATTTGATCCCTTTCGCAGCAAGAATGTTTTACCTTTAATTGGAATGTGTGATATGGAATTTCAGTAACTCTAATTACTTCGTTGATATGACGGAAAATTGATCTTGAGTTATTACCTGGAATGAGAAAAGAAAAATAGAATCATTAAAAATTAGTATTAGTCGATAAATTGAAGTCATGATTTTTTTTTTTAATTTGTCCCATCTTGGTAAGATCTCAGATCTAATTTCCAAAACTGGTATCATAGGGATCATTACAAACATTTTTTTTTAAATCTGCAGATTTAGAAGTATTTTTTCAAAATATTCAGGTGAAATCATACGGTGCCTTCTCCATACTTTTCGAACCCAATTTTATCCAATTCATCATCATGAATAACTGCCCGTCGTGAAGTCAAATTCATCATTGGCGAAAGTAAGAATTTCACGATTCCACATGGCTTATAGGTACCCTCCACAAACTGACGTAACTGCAACTGACAAATTTTCCGCATTCTTCAGCCACTGGCGGCACTGGCTAAAAATGTTCAAAAGGGCGCCACTCCGTCGTCATCCATCAAATAAGAATGTCTCCACGAAGAACCGCGCGCTCCTAAACCAACAATTGCGCGATGAATCAAAGCCGCATATGCATGACAATTAGCGATAATTTCTGCGAGCGCGTAACGCGTTATGACTTATGGCTTCACGTGCGTGGTGTGGCAAGGGGAATGGCAGGTATTGTTGGCATTTTTCACCATGCACATTCACTGATTTGTCTGAAATACCAAAAATAGTTCGCCTTCCCCGATGCATCTCGGTTTTGGAACGTTCATCGTTCAACCACCTTTATGTCAACCAGCCCGGCATAATCGTTTTTCATATGCCCATAATGTGTAATTGCCGGAGAACACCACTGCTGCTGCTGGCATTTGACACTGGCGCCACCTTTCGACGCCGAAATTAGAACTGACACTAATCATGAGAGGACCTAGGCGTTGGCGTTGGCGCGCAGGCGACGAACAAGCTTTGCGGTTCTTTGATGTAAGTCAAGCCCTGTGGCGCCACCTCCACAAAAAATTTTTTAGAGAGATCATAAACGATCAACTACTGCTCACTTGAGCACCTCTCGCGTAAAGTATTTCCTGACAGCCAATCATAAGCATATTTACACATGTGGTACCGTAAGGGGAGGTGGGTTTGTGTTGTGTGTAAGAACCTGGAAGTATATTTTTCCATGTTGAAGTTGAAGTCAAAAATATGTAGAAAATATCAAATATATAAAGCTGTCGAAAAATCATAATTTCACCACTGGAATATTTTCAATCAAAATTTCTTTTTCAGAAAATATTTTTTCGCCCTTATTTGGTGAGAAAATATTAAGGGGAAGGGAAGGGAAGAACAACGACTTGTTTTAAAACTACATTTGCCTAATTTTTATTTATTTTTTTATGAAATTATTCGTTTAATTTCAAGAACCAAAACAAAACATATTCTGCAGTTATTTTGTAGAAGAAGAGATCTTGCTGAAATTTTCCTGAAAGTTTTCTGACAGAAATTAAGTTGGAATTAATTTGCAGAAATTATCCTGAAGATATCTAATCAACTGAAATCGATATGAAATATTTACATATTTCTGCTTTGATAACCATATGAAGGATGAATGGGTTCATTGAAAATATTTTGTAAATAATTTGAATTCTGATGTTCACAGAATTTTTGAAAACATAGCTTGTTATTTAAATACTTGTTTTTTTTTTTATTTGAAAGCATAGCAAACTCTTTTAAAATAATAACAATAATTGTTTAAGTCAAAAATAAAATTATGAAAATTTGTCCAATAAGTTTTATTCTTCAATATGTTCAAACAAAATTTTATAAATTATATTCTTTCTTAAACTACCCTCTTTAAGAATCATGAATTTTTTGACTCAGTTTGATGAGATGATTTAAAATCCATTTTTTTTAAATTTCATCTTCAAACTGTAAGCTTAGGGCCTTATATAAAGAATTTTTTTTTCAGCTCTAATTGCTCTTTATGAAATTTAGCCATTTTATGACCAGTATTCTATTTTTTTTTCGCGCATGCAAATCAGTAAAGAGTGTTTAGCTCTCTATGGAATTTTGCCATTTATTACTGTTCTCTAATTTCCTTGCTTGAAAAATAATTGTTTTTTTTTTCTTTAATTTAAGTTGCCTTACAAAAAAGTTTTCAAATAGAAAAAAATCCATAGAGAGCAATTAGAGTTGAAAAAATTTATTGCTAGATTGAATTTATGGCTTGAACTACACATACCTCCAAGAATTCCATAAGATATTTTTTCATCAAGGATTTATGCTTTTAATCGATCTAGTGAACCAAATAAATATGTTTTTTTAGCCTTAGAGTTCATTAGAACTTGTGATATTTTTTTTTTTCAAGTTTCAAGCAAAGTTTAAAAAGTTTTAACTCTCCACGACAAAAAAAATCACGGCGTGCCAATTACAATAAAAAATGAACTTCACGGCAATTTCACGATAATCTAAAACTTGCTCAAAATAGACACAAAAATGTGTTGTTTTATGATAGTTGTATCAAGATAAATTGTTACTGAAAAAAAAATGTCCGTTATATTTAGATTTTTGATGAAATTTTGTACTGCAAAGTTTTTTTTTGTTTTGCAGGAAAAAGTTTTTTTACAATACTTAGATGTTTTGAAAACGAATGAATGCAGAACATTTGGGCAGATGTTGAACACATTTTAAAACAGTTTTTTCAAAAAAAAATTGAATTACAGGGTTTAAAAAAAAACTCCAGATATGCTAGATTTACAATTCAGCTATCCTCATCAAACTGAGAAAATTAAAATTTAAAAAAATATCTCCAAATCGAATCACATCCTAAAAACAAATCCCCCCTAAATAAAATCAATAAAATAAGTGAAATAAAAATGTGTTTGATGTAATGGTTTTCAGCAACAGCAAAATTCGGGTATTTGAAAAAAGAAATAAAGGCAATAACTTATTTGAGACAGTTTTCAAAATAAGTTTTTGAAAATTCCTGAAAATTATAAACATGTTGTGATTATGACATTATCGAAATTGAATATAGAAATTTATTTTCGCCAAACATATCTTTTTGTTTATTTTCCCGACGATGTATGCAATTAACACATCGTTATTTTTTAAAATTACAGTCATTCAAGCTTTGAATAACTTTATTTAAAATTATGTTAGGAATTTTGAGCAGCAAAGAAAATTTTTCATGAGCTGCTTAAAACTTTATGTATAATTCTAAATCATGTACAAGCAAATCTTTTTTGATTTGATTTGATTTTGATTTGATGTGATAACCAACAATCATGTACAAGCAAATCTTTTTTCACTTAAAATTTAGAATCAAATATCTGCATTTCATAAAATAATATAGTGTTCCAAATCTTCAAAAATAAGTTCTAAATGTGCTATGCATTTAATTTAGAACTAAACTTTAAAATGTTCTCAAAATGTGCTATTTTATTAACAGCTTTTTACAAAAATCAAAAAATGATCTTTGACAATGTTCTACACACTGTTGAGAATCGATTGAACACTTTTTACTTTTGTTTTTTTTTTTTTTGAAATATTTTTTGCCCTTTGATTTCAAAACATTTTAAAGGAAGAGAGGAAGAAGTTATTTGTAAAAAACTTTAGATAAAATGGGCATTGGCATGACATCAAAATAGTTTCTCACTTTTTTTTGGCGTTTGATTGAAAAAAGGTAATGATTTACAAAATGCTTTTTTTGTTGAACAAAGGTCAATTTTTTCAGATTCAAATTATAATTCTTAGTACACTTACTGAAAAGTTCATCATAAATTCCCAAACCTTTCTCATTCTACGGTACACTTTGATCCATTTTCCAACAACCGATTCCGTCCGCTGCAACGATTCCAAAACACTTCCGCATCGTGTTCCAAATAAACCGAGAGCTAACTGGAGTTGGAATCTAAATTTAATTCCGGACGAAATCGACACTTTGCTGCATTCTGTGTCTCGCACTATTGGCGTCGCAGATTCTGACGCCGGGTGGTTTTGTACCGGAAAAGCGCGTGGAAACATATGGAGGAACATCATCAGCAGAAGCAAAAGAAGAAAACTCTCGAAAAGGCATTATTTGTTTTGACAGCTACATCGATATTGAGTTTCACAAGTTGCACAGCATCCAGTACTGTCTGGGGGTAGTGGCGGAGTAGAAAACGCAATCCGGTATTTATGAAAACACATGTTAAATTAATTACCTCAGATAAATCAACCGATTGTTTACCGACAAACGCGGCACGGGACACAGTCCGACCACGTTGGGGGGAACTCCCAGGTCTTCGATCTTCGACGTCGCTGAAGCGACGACCTGTTTTGGTCCACGCCGATTTATTGGTCCATTGTCTCTTTTGCTTGTGTCCTGTACTGGGGTTCACCGGGCTTTCATATCAGCGACTTCTATAAAAAACTAGGTAATTTATTTGCTCTGGCGAACAATCGTTTAATTTAGCTGCGCTTGAACGAACAAGGCTCAGGCTGCGATGATAAAAGGGTTTCTTTGAGCAATAAATGACGATTGAAGGGAATCTATTGCGGTAAGCTCAGCTATTGACTCTAAGTAACACAACAAACGATCGCCATATTTTGGAAGACCATCAGGAGGACTAATTTGGAGTGATATTTAAAGTCGAGCAATGCCGTTTTGTCCGAGTGCATGCGTATATGGAAGTTGTGGCTTTTGGCTAATGAGATCGGACTTTGAAGCTAAAAAATACGCTCATCAATTAACCTTTTGCCGATTCTAGCTCGAACCACAACTAGGTTAAGTATGTTTCACAACAACTCCCAGAGTGACATCCATAAACAAAAAACAGCCCTCGTTATGTTGTTAAGCATGTGCCATCATATCTTCTCTACGCTGCTTTATGACGATTGTTTTAATTATGTGCCCGTTCGACCAGACAAGACTAGACGCCAGCTTCTTCACAGGTCTCCAATTAATATTTGGCGATGATGGCGACCTTTTGTCGTGCGCGCGATCTCACGTGCGGGCATTTGAGTGTTTTTATGTTTGTTTTTGCAGGAAAAGATGGTTGGGAGTCGTCATCGTTGTTTGAAAGGTTGATTAGTTTGCTTGTTTGTCGAAGGACGTGAATGTGAGCTGTGAGTTTTGCATAAATTAGCGCTGCTGGTGAACTTTGACTTGTTTTGTTTTTCCTGAACAATCGTTCAGAGGGACTTTGAAGAGACATGGATTATTTTTCAATATTCTTGCTAGCATAAAAAAATTCATCATTTTTGCGCAACCGGTCATTTATCGACTCCACGCTCCGGTGACTAATAATGCTATCATTCAACCAGGATAGATGGATTCACCGCCGGCATTCTGTCGTCGCCGACAGTACACTATCGGGTGTCCATCATAATTCATCATCCGATAACTCGGACAAGGAACTTCCAGCAGTGCCGGACAAGCTAAAAATCCAATTGATCTTTCGACCCGACATTACGATTATTATGACAGACCTGTCAAACGCGACCCATTCTCGCTCATTCGCCCGGTGACTTCCACCTTAACTCTCCGTCTCAAAAACCACCGCAGCGTTATGGCCAGGTGTGTCTCCAAGAGTTTTTTTATTATTAATCAATTAAGTTGTTTTCCACCCAAGAGCGAGGCAGGCGATTTCCTCCGTTAGGAGCGGGGACATTTTTATGGCTCAATAATGAGATTCAAAGGCATCGCCCAATAGTTGGTGAATAATTTATGACGTTTGTAATTGAAGTAGCAATAAAACTGCAGACACGACCGTCCGTCACGCGGAGCGAAATGTCAACCGGTCGAAGAGTTTTTATGCTCTCTTTGGTGGTGAACTATCCACGATGCCTAGTGAATATGTAGAACGGTTCAATTTAACACACAAATATAATCGTTGACGACAGCCGGAGAAAAAATATGGTCAAGCAAAAAATTATCATTTTATGCGATCGTTTCCTATGCACTAAAGGAGAAACAACGACCGTCGGTTTTACGATTCCCAGGTCTACGAATAAATCCATAAGATATAACCCTTTCTGTCCGAGGTAACAATTTAAGTCGATGTCCTGCTGAGAGGAAGAATCGGGAGCCATGGATGCTGGTCGATTGTCCTCGTCGGTGCAAACGGTTATTATCTGCTTCTATCTACCAAACGTGGGGTCATGAATTGGAAAATAGTGATGCAATGGAAAATTGAATGAATATTATATAGTGACTATAAGATTTTTCGTTCAAAGATATAAATTTTGCGTCGCTATCAATATTTTGACAAAATTTCTTAGACAATTTGTTTAGAATAGTGCCCTACACATGCTGATACTTTTTGTTAACGATTATTCCATTCCTTGCGAAATCATGGAAATTGTCGTTAATCAATTATTACCAAGTAGGACGTCAATGACTGTGCCACAAAATTATTAAGATCAAAAATTCTTTCAAAGGCTGCAAGAAGGCAACAACCGGCACATGCTGATTCATTTTGGTGCAGAAATTCGTTAAATTGAATTCAATGCAGAGCATTTTAGAGTGATGATCATCGAAAATGATCAACGGCTTGTTTAACACATTATAATTCAGATTTCGATGCTTTTGAAAATTTACTTTTTTTTTTTTTCAAAAATCATTCCACATTGCTGGAACAAATTTATTTTGAGTATTTAAAATATAGTGAGCAACTCTCTACGAAATCGGCCGATTTCGACCATTTTTATTATTTGTATTTTTTGATTTGGCTCAAATTTTGTGGGGGCCTTCCCTATGACCAAATAAGCTATTTTGCATCATTGGTTCACCCATACAAGTCTCCATACAATTTTGGCAGCTGTCCATACAAAAATGGTATGTAAATATTCAAACAGCTGTAACTTTTGAGTGAATTTTCTGATCAATTTGGTGTCTTCGGCAAAGTTGTAGGTATTGTTGAGGACTTTTGAGAAAAAAAATAGGTGCACGGAAAAAAAAATTTGAGATTTTTTTATCAACTTTTTATTCACTAAAACTCAATTTCCCAAAATATGTATTTTTTGATTTTCGAGATTTTTTGATATGTTTTAGAGGACAAAAATCCGCAACTTTTGAGCCAAAGAGAAACATGGTCAAAAAATCTGCCGCAGAGTTATGAATTTTGGAAAAAAAACAGTGATTTTTGGAAAAAAATCGAAGTTTTATGCAAAAACAAGTTTGACATTACTTTTTAATGCAAAATTGAATTTGCAATCGAAAAGTACTGTACAGATTTTTTGAAAAAGGGCTCCGTTTTCAAGATGTAGCCTTCGAAAGTTTGATTTTAGCGAAATATTTGCAGTTTTTCAATTTTTAAAAATAGTGACCATATGTGACCATTTCTAAAAATATTTTTTTAGAAGTTCAGAAAATTTGCTATAAAATTGTCTAAGAGACATTGAAGATTGGACCTCGGGTTGCTGAGATAGAGCCGCTTTAAGAAAAAGAAACACGAAAATTGAAGTTTTCAAAATCTCACCAGAATAACCCACCATTTTCTAATGACGATATCTCAGCAACTAATGGTCCGATTATCAATGTTAATACATGAATCATTCGTGAAATTTTCCGATCTTTTCGAAAAAAATATTTTGAAATTTTTTAAATCAAGACTAATATTTTAAATGGGCGAAATATTCAATGTTTGGCCCTTTTAAAATGTTAGTCTACGGTACCCACTTGTTATACTGAAACAATGTCCCATTTGTTTAATTTTGAAACAATTGGTAAAGAAATCGCATGGCAAATTTAGTTCTATAAGGTGATCTTATTTCTTGTTTTTAAAAACCGATTTAACCCAATGGAAAGAATTGATTAAAATCTTACATAAATTATAGTAGGAAGAATCAAATTGAAAAACAAAAATCTTGTCAAGGAAGATCAAGATAAAAAAAGGTTGAGCTTTTGAACATACATTTGGGCGTTAGAGGTCAATCAGTTCATTTTTTTTTTTACATTTTAAACAAAGAAAAAAAAGTTGAGCTAAAATGTCACTAATCTTATTATAAACATATTTTCTTCAAAATTGTCACGGATTCAAAAAAAGTTTAACTTATATTCCTTTCGCAACTGCAACCGAACACATTCTAAATCATCTTCAAAACTATAAAACCTCCGTTACGTTCAATCCATGTGTCTAAATATTAATTCAAGTAGACACACCAAACATCGCCGTTCACCATACGCCAATTGAGGAGGAATTAAAAGGCATCCACTTGTGCATAAATTTAGCAGAAATTTACACAACCCTCGTCTTCCTTCCTGGCCTAAGAGTCCCGCCTGCAGCCCACCCAGTCTTCAAATTTATTCTTTATAATTTTCCATAACTTTCTAACCGGTGGAGGCAAAACAAACGCACAAGACTTCTCTTCTTGATGCAAGGCTAAATTTACAATCCCATCTCGCCAATTCGTTGTCGACCATTTGAGCACTATACAGAGAATAATTTCTCCCCTCCCGAATGGGGTACTTAAGTCGCTGGCATTTGCCTCTATTCATAGGGAAATGCAAGGAGGCTGGGGCCAGACAAAATATGAAGTTTGAATAAACAGAGGTAAACTGTTGAGTTGTAGCAAAAGAGTGTATGTAAATATGGGGCTCTCCCTTTTGTTAGTAAAGTTCTTCAGCGATCGCTTCTGGAGACCAGTTGAGAGTCCAGCAGACTCGTGGATTTTCCTGCAATTTCTCACGTTTGTTCCGCAGCCGCAGCTTAAGGAGATTACGCGTAAAATTTGCCTAAATGCCAACTCGCGACGATGATAGGCCATAAATAACCGACGCACGAACATCCCCGGACCGTCGATTTATTTATGACCTGGAGCGCAGATCTTGACGCGGAAACGGTAGCAAACTTGGCCAGAACTAGCCATGCTCGGACGCGTGCGGTTGCATGCCCCCTTTAGTGTTGCAGGCCACGCAACATTGGCCATAGCTTGGGGGGAAAATGCTACCTGTCTTGGATAGCCCAGATCGGATTAGTTATAGAGATTGGTTCAGTAGGAATCTGAACACTGAGATTTTTGACGTATTACTCCATATTAAAAATATTTCAAAATTCAAGAAAAATTTAGTTTTTTTAAACACCTCAAACAATTTAATCAAAATTCTTAACAAATGTCCAATTTTCATGAGGACCACACTCTAGGAAGAAATTACAGCACGCTCGATAAATGGCACGCTATTTTAGTGGACCACCATCGGCGATGCTCCGCAAAAAGTTGCGAAATGTATGTTTTCTTTTTTTTTCTTAATATTTTATTTCATTATGAAAAGTGGTCGCATCCGAAGAGAGTGCCTGCAGCAGAAGCAGCAGCAGCCGCACACGCTCTGGAGAAGGAAATGAATTTGATGACGGCGGATCGAGCGGATTATCACACCGTTCAATTTAGATAATCATGGGGATTTCGGGGGTGCGCTTTGCGTGGCGGTTTGTGGTCACCGTCGCTGGGTGGTCAAAAGTTTTATGGCCATTGGCGAGTTTGTTGGACCTTTGGCTTAATCCTTGAGCTAACAAGATAAAATTATTTAAATTTGAGTGATTCAGTAACATTAGCTTTGTTGTTACTGTTATTTCCAATTCAAATTGAATTAAAGCAAAAAATATACAAATAAGCATTGCTATTTTATTTGCTATTTTTTCATAGTGGCATAACTGCAATGATGCATACAAAATTTTGTGATACCTTTCACCTAAAGATTTTGAAATTTGAATTTTTTTTTTTAACCACACCCTCGACCTTGACCAGAGCTGATGGTCAAAAACTTTAAAAAAATTGTACCAGTCTATGGACCTTAAAAAATTATGTTTTGTAAATTTTGATTTTTCTTTTGTTTCAGGTTTAGAGAAAATATAATAATAATGTTTCTGAGATACTCTTTATTCAAAATATGATTCATTTATTCACTTTCAACCTTTAAATTAAAAAAAAAAAACCTTGAATGGAAATGAAAAATTTAAAGCATTTTTATTCGTAGATCAATCGAAAACTTACCAGAACTTATTTATTCACAGCTTATTTGCAAACCAACTCAATAACTTATTAAAATCTCTCAAATTAAAGAAAAGTTTCTGCTACCATATAAAATTTTGAACGATATTTTTTAAATAGTTTTTTTTTCCTTAATATATTGTTCGAACTTATGACGCAAACATTCAGGATAACTTAAAATGTCTTAAAGATGAGAAAAATAAACGATTTACGAGCAATTTTATACGGAATCGTTCAATTTCGTGCATTTTTATTTGCAAAATAAGGACCATTAGTTTCTGACATATCGGTACAAGAAAATAAAAGAATGTTTGGGTGACTTAATAAACTTCAATTTTGTTGCTTCTTTTTCCAGGGATACATAGTGGGGGCTTCTTTCAAAGGACTACAATTCCGAATCCAAATCCGGCTTTCTGAATTTAGCCTACTCCGACTTTGACTCCGGCTCCGACTCTGAAATTACCAATCCTAGCCGACTCCGATTCCGACTCCATTGTTGGCTCCGACTCTGGCACCTACTTAGTATAAACATTATCTAAGGAATTAAAAATGATTTTTTTTTTTTCAAATAGAGCAATTCTCTGAGATTTCGGTAATTCGATTTTTTTTTGTATTTTTTTATCCGACTGAACTTTTTTGGTGCCATCGGTATGCCCAAAGAAGCCATTTTGCATCATTAGTTTGTCCATATAATTTTCCATACAAATTTGGCAGCTGTCCATACAAAAATGATATCTGAAGATTCAAAAATCGGTATCTTTTGAAGGAATTTTTAGATCGATTTGATGTCTTTGGCAAAGTTGTAGGTATGGATATGGACTTCATTGAAAAAAAATGATACACGGTAAAAAAAAAATTTGGGTCTCGTGGCGCAGGGGTAGCGGCTTCGGCTGCCGATCCCGATGATGCTATGAGACGCGGGTTCGATTCCCGCCTTATCCACTGAGCTTCTATCGGATGGTGAAGTAAAACGTCGGTCCCGGTTTCTCCTGTCTCGTCAGAGGCGCTGGAGCAGAAATCCCACGTTAGAGGAAGGCCATGCCCCGGGGGGCGCAGTGCCAATAGTTTCGTTTTTTTTCGAATCAATACAGATTTTTTCAAAAAATCGAATATTGGTCACAAAAATTTTTCAACTTCATTTTTCGATGTAAAATCGAATTTGCAATCAAAAAGTGCTTCAGTGAATTTTTGATAAAGTGCACCGTTTTCAAGTTATAGCCCTTTCTAGGTAACTTTTTTGAAAATAGTCACAGTTTTTCATTTTTTTAAATTAGTGCCCATGTTTGCCCACCTTTGAAAAAAATATTTTTGAAAAGCTGAGAAAATTCTCTATATTTTGCTCTATTGAATTTTGTTGATACGACCCATAGTTGCTGAGATATTGTCATGCATTTATTCATTTTACATCGAAAAATGAAGTTGAAAAATTTTTGCGACCAATATTCGATTTTTTGAAAAAATCTGTATTGATTCAAAAAATCATAACTCGGTCAAAGATTTTTGGCCAATTCTTTAAATTTCTGAAAAGTTGGCATCTAAAACATATCAAAAAAAAAAAAAAAAATATATAGTGTATATTTGCAAATCAAGTTTTAAAGACAAAAAGTGAAATTAAAAATCACCAATAAATTTTTTTACCTTGTATCATTTTTTTTTCAGTGTAGTCCAAATCCATGCCTACAACTTTGCCGAAGACACCAAATCGATCAAAAAATTCCTTCAAAAGATACAGATTTTTGACTTTTCTCATATCATTTTTGTATGGATAACTGCAAAATTTGTTTGTCCAAAGGCAAACTTATGGGAAATGGGACGAGCTTTCCGGTTAAAATATTTACGAGACAGAAAAAACCAAGTCTGTCATATAGAAATTGCCAAAAACCACCAAAAAACCTATTTTTTCAACATTTTTATTTTTAAAACCGCTGTATCTTCCCAAGGATTGGACTTAGGGCAATGGTCAATATGGAGACATTTAAGTAAAATTGTCTGGAGAATCGATTCCCACTATCGATTCTGAAAAGTTTAGACCACTTTTCAAAAAAACAGTTGTAGTAAATGTTCTTTGTATTTTTTTTAGGAGAGACGAAAAGACATAGGGTTTCATTCAAATCAAAAAATAATAATTAAAAAATCGCAAAAAAGTTTGCGATATCGCAGAGAACTTCTCAGAAGAATTATATGTGTTGTCAAATTTTCAAATGTTTTGGATTTGATTTTGAAAAAAAAAAATATCTACTTTAAATCTCCAGAGCATGCGTTGGAACTTGTAAAATTTTAAATGAATCACCTTTCTATGCGATTGTAGATTGAATGTTATTGATCTTCAATGATGTTTTAGCCTGGCGAACTTTTTTCAAAGCTTTTACGATCCCTTTTAAATGGATAAGATAAATCGGTAGGAAACGCTCAAGTAGATATTTCCTTTGCTTCCAATACACGATATCATTCCATCAAAAAGTTCCGCGGAATCCCTTTCTTGTTGCCGAATGGGCGGGAAACGGATGATTAGCGATTCTAATAATACACTTTGAGCCGTTTACTTTCACTGTGCGCACACAAAAAGTGAAACAAGAAAACTACTCTTTTCGGGCCGGTTTGCAAAGATCAAAGCCAACAGCAGCAGCAGCAGGAGGTAGTAATTAAGCCTGAAATCGATTCCCATTTAGAAATGATCTACCCAGCAACCATCGACAATTTCCGGCATTTGCTGCTGCGCGCAATTGAAATGTTCAATATTTTATATAATATAGTTTTTCCTCCGAAAAACCGACCGCAAGTAGTGCACGTGTGCAGGTTCATAAGTGGCGGTTCCTGGGTGAAAAACTTAAAATTTCAAACGCTTTCTCATCTTCATAAAATTTGATGGATCGGCCCTCCCTCTCTTTATCGCTAAATGCGCCACCACACACCACAAAAATATCGATATTGGCAGATCGATCTATCTCAAACCTCCAACTAGTAGCAGTAGCAGCAGCAGCAGCGGCTAAACAGCGGAAATAACGACCGTCCATTATTGACTTCTTGGCTCGTGAACGTTATTACAAATGAAGAAGAGACTGGCGCAGGTCGTCGCGGTGCCAACGAGACGGGAACGGGCGAGAGCCATACATTAATATCCCCTCCCCCTCCTCTCCTCTGCTGGAGAGTGTGTAGAAACAAACGATTATCGCTGATTGAGCTTCGAAAGAGAGAGAGGGAGAGCGAAATGAAAATTGAAAAATAATAAACGGTTTTAAAACTGTTTTTGGGGGAAGCATGATCTCCCCTTTTTTGCTCCAGAAGTTCCTGTGTCTCAACTACTACTTTGCTCATTCTGCTACAGATGCTCCAAAGTGTGCTTTCCTCATCACTCTACATTTTTATCTGTTTTCGTGCAGCTTCTGGGGGTCATTTGGACGTGATCGAGCTTTTTTCGGGCATTGTTTGTGATTTCACTTCTTTGCGTGGCAAAAAAAAAAACTGGGAGTCTCTCGAGACTCTTGGAGCACACACCTTTATGGTGTTCGGTTGGCCCGTTTTTGGTGAACTAGGTCAGGCGCGACCATATTGGCACAGCCAAGGTGGTGACGACGATGACGACGACGGCGAAGACCCCAGGGAAGAAACGATCCAAGAACAAGATAGCTTCATTTTTGGTTGAAGGAATGATTTCCTGTGAAAGTACTCAGCAGTGTTGGTGGATTTTTAAACATATTTTTTTCCTGAATTACAATAAAATTCATATATATTTATATTCATATATATACAATTGTATAAAATTCACAAATTCAAAAAAAAAAACAAAAAAAACTTTTTGCGACATTAAACATCGAAAATTTTCAAAAATTCAAAAGATGTTTAAATCACCCCAAACACGCAATAAATTATTTAAGTCGCGAAAAAAAAGATGCAAACTTTGAAATTTTTAAAATCAAATAAGGTCATTGCAAATTTATATCAAGTTGCACAATTTTCCAAATAAATTTATTTACGGACTTATTTTTCATATATTATTCGGAATGAATCCATTATTTGAAAAAAAAAATCAATTAAATTTAAATAAAAAAACTAATGAATTGAGTCCATTAACTTTTAATAAAGTTAATATAAATTTTAAATTTAAGGCGATGATGATGAAAATTTCCAAATTTGATCAAAACATTTCAAATTGTTTTATTTTTCATAAAAATATCCAATTTTGTTGGCATGAAAACCAATTTTGCAGCATGAATAAAAAATCGCATTTACCAAGAAATTTGTTTCACTCAAAATTCCTACAATTTAAAGATATTTTTGGATTTTGTTACAATATCACTTTAAACTTGTAACCAAATTTATTTTGGATTTTTTAAGAGTAAATCTTTTCAAACAATTTAATTTTCATTGAGAAAAATATGACACTCTCTCTCAGAGAGTATGAAA
Source organism: Culex pipiens pallens (assembly GCF_016801865.2). NCBI lineage: Eukaryota > Metazoa > Arthropoda > Insecta > Diptera > Culicidae > Culex > Culex pipiens. The sequence goes on from NW_026292818.1 coordinate 1,029,571, forward strand.
ATTATCTTATTAATAATTGTTTTCCTAATTATGGCCAGCTAACTATTCAGACATTGCAAAAAATTTTGAAAACAGCTTCTTGAGGTATTTTGAACACTTCTCTACCAAGCAGAGTGATTCTAGACAAAAACATAAATTTTGCGAGATACCAATTACAAAACAATAAGAATTTCACGGTAATATCACGGTAATCTAAAGTCTGATCTAGAAATACGCAATATTTTGATTTTATTAATTGTTAACAGGAAGGTTACTGAAAAAAGTTAGCAGCAGAGCAATTCCAGCTCCAATCAGGATTTTTTCTGGTACTTTTGTACCCGACCCTCTCCGATTTCAATAAAACTTTGTAGACATGTTATCCTAGGCCTATATAAGCCATTTTTGTGTTTATGGAGCCAATTGTACTCGAAAATGACATATGGGAAGGGCGTAAGTTATTTAGATATTTTTGTATTCTGTAATTTAAAAATGACTGTATCTCGTAGGCGTTGCATCGTACCAAAAAATGGTTAAACACATACTTGTAAGAAATTGGACGGGGAAAAAAATACATTGAAAGAAAAATACACGTCACTTTTATGGGATTTTTCAATTTTTATGTTTAAAAGTTAAATTTTAAGGTGAAGTCACGATGTTTTTTCGTTCAATTTTTTTTAAAGAAATAGCCTAGAGTTTAACAAAAAGACTCACGAAAAATGCAGAATGGTTTGTTTCTCCAAAAAAAAAAAATACAAAAATCATTTACTAAAACTGTTTTTTTTAAAAGTGGCCTAAACGTCAAAATTTTCAAAAACCGATGATGAGAATCAATTTAACAGACAATTTTACATAAAAGTCTCCATATTGACCATTGTCCCAAGTCCAATCCTTGCGAAGTTACAGCGGGTTTAAAAATAAAAATGTTGAAAAAATAGCTTTTTTGGTGGTTTTTCGCATTTTCTATACGACAGACTTCATTTTTCAGTCTCGAAAATATTTTTACCGGAAAGCTCGTCCGATTTCCCATAAGTCTGTCATACAGAAAATGTGAAAAACCACAAAAAAAACTATTTTTTCAACATTTTTATTTTTAAACCGCTGTAACTTCGCAAGGATTGGACTTGAGACAAAGGTCAATATGGAGACTTTTTGTAAAATTGTCTGTTAAATCGATTCTTATTATCGGTTTTTGAAAATTTTGACGTTTAGGCCACTTTTCAAAAAAACAGTTTTAGTAAATGATTTTTGTATTTTTTTTTTTTTTGGAGAAACAAACCATTCTGCATTTTTCGTGAGTCTTTTTGTTAAACTCTAGGCTATTTCTTTAAAAAAAATTGAACGAAAAAACATCGTGACTTCACCTTAAAATTTAACTTTTAAACATAAAAATTGAAAAATCCCATAAAAGTGACGTGTATTTTTTTTTTCAATGTATTTTTTTTTCGGAAGGCCCTCCAATTTCCTACAAGTATGTGTTTAATGTGCTTAACACTTTTTGGTACGATGCAACGCCTTCGAGATACAGTCATTTTTAACTTACAGAATACAAAAATATCTAAATAACTTACGCCCTTCTCATATGTCATTTTCGAGTACAATTGGCTCCATATACACAAAAATGGCTTATAAATTATGTAGACATCCCATCAGCCAAGTTTTCGCTTCAGCTATCCTTATTTTACTGTAATTTTTTTTTACTTTTATTGCTTAATTATATCCAAAAATTTTGCAACAGCCTGACATGATAAATCCAAATGTACCAAAATGATGAAAAATAGCTTTCAATTTATTTTTGGAGCTTTCATTTTAGCTTTTGGTATGTTGATGTTGTAATTCAAATGGAATTTTCTGTATGAAATATTTTCAAAATAACATTAAAACTCTCAACATTCATCTCACTAATTTCATGTATATTTGCAGTACAGCTAATTATAAGTTTTGAAACACTTCCGCCCTCATTTACCCACATGATGATTACACAATCAGACCATCTGCCAGGTCCAAAATCTCTGCGCAAATTGATTTTGAAAGTTTGTTTTTCCCTCTCCTCAGTCCTAAACGGTTTCAAGTTACAAAAAAAAGCGAGGAAGCACACATTACGCGCACGCCTAAAAGCATTTTTCCCGAAAACATGCTGATTGATTTTTCATATTTGTTGGGCCAGGGGCCACAGGAAAATCAATATTTTCAATCGACGATAATTTCCCCTCCAGTACACACAGCGCAATCGATCATTTGCGCGCACCCGAGCACTATTTATCCATCAAATTTGGGATGAAAATCTGGACTGAATGTTTAGGGAGGAGAGGGAAGAAGGAGAGGGGTCAGGAAATCCATCCCGCAGAGTGATCCCAACCGACAAGATAAGTGTAATTTAGGTCTGTGTTTCGATATCCATTACATTGTGGCAGGGCTGCCAGTCAATCACTCTCTTTCGGTGGGATGCCTGCCATCTCATCAAAACTAAGTTTCTTAACGGGGATAAGGGAGAGCAATTTGGTTTAGGAGGAGAAGGAAAAACACAAGGAAAAAGTATCGCACACACCTCGGCCGAGTGAGGTCAGTGATGTGAAACACTCGCTTCTTCAGTCTAAAAAGGTTGAAAAGCTTCCCTACACTGACTTAAGTCAATTTGACGATCACTTCCACCAATTTCGAGGTCCGCAATATCGTTTAGCAGTAAATTTTTGCGTGTGCTAAACGGGGGGGAGAAATTGTTTCGCTGGCTATTTTACGAGGAGCAATTTTTGCGCGATCTTTTACGAGCCCACCTCGGTTTCGGAAAGTTCATGCCCTGGCCAAAACCCTATACTCACGCGATGATTGGGCAGAAACGCAACGAAACGAAACGAACGATCAGATGATGGAGGAGCGCGATAAAAGTGGCTTAAAACTTGGTAATGGCAATCTGTTTACAAATCGTCTAATTGCGACCATTTGAGCGGCTGCAATTGGGCCCATTTGGGGCTAAATTGATTTTGGTCGGGGAGGGTGAGGAACGTGGCCACCGGGAGGGCGGGTTCTCCGTGGGGAAGTGCGAAAAAAGGAAGGTTTTAGCGAAATCTGGCCAAAGGTCAGTCGGTTGGGGTGGTTGGCTGGAAGAGGGTGCGTGAGTTGATCGAGGAGTAATTGCAAGATGCAACCAGTCGGGTGGGGAGATGTACTTGCAAGGGTGGGGGGAAAACGGAGAAAAATTACCAAAATTGGGCGCAATTTAAACAGCGATAAAAGGCTGTCGCTTGATTGGACACTGTTTGAGGTTGGAGGATAGTTTAAAGGTCAATTTATGGGTTTTAAAGTTGGAAGCTTTACTTGGATATACTCGAAGAAAAATAATTACGGCGTGTCCTGATAATTTCAATATTTTCAGACACTAAAACTACAATTATGTTTTAAATTTATGCTAAAATCAATTTAATTTAAATAAATTTGAACGATCTGGCCCAAACAATTCAAACATTTTACGAACTTTTTTAGTCTTTATCTTAATAGATTATGATAAAGAGCAATTTTGTAAATATATTATTGCTTACATTGCGATAAAGTTTAAACGTATTTCTGAACAAGATTTAAGCCAAATGAAACAGCAATTTTCATAAACACATCAATGCTTCAATTTATGTGTATTAACCTCCAATTATCTCAAAATCAGCAGCATAAATTGACAACCATTACGTTTCGAATTCAAGAATATCCAATCCAATAACAAATCGGCAATCCCACCTCTCTAATCAACTCTCCCGAGCTGAGCCGAAGTGTCCACTGATGGTCAATAAATACAACTAAATTATCCCATTCAATGTGCTCGCTGAAAACCGTTTAACTAACGCTCGTCTAATACCTGCCTTCGACTGTACAGAGTTGTTACCTCGACTGAGGACGATTATGCTGCCACCCGGGGGGACAAGATCATAAATTCAACCCCCTGGCCAAGCCAGATGGACCATGTTTTGCCTTCTCTTAAAGTGAGCGAAAAAAAAAGAAGAGGTGCCCACGATGATGGTTAGCAGCTGATACAACTCTAAATGGGCAATTTTTCGCGCCGCCAAATCGCCAAATTCAATTTATAGCAATGCCTGCGTACATAACTACTATGCTTGGCTGGTTCGGAGTGCAATTGCATCGATTATTCAAATGACGGTGGACAGTGGGAAAATTGGACAAAATTTGCGTAATTTTGATTTGATAGTCTGAGGAGGCAAATTACTTTTAAAAGTATTTATTCCCAATGTGCTGCAGCTCAAAACGAAAGCTCGATTTGGATATCACCCAAAGCTTCGAAGATTCCGTCGCTAAAAGTGGCTTCCCCGAGGCCATCGGCAGGAGGAGGCGTGTGTAGAATTGATGGGTGTTAATTTATCGATTGATCACCTCCCATTTAGAGAGAAACTTAGAGGCTCAAGTACTCTCCAACCGCGCGCAGCAGCGTAACTCGTTGAACAGTTCGTAAATCACCTAGCTTAGTCACCGTCCAGAACCGGTAATCATCATCCTCCCCAACCCAGAGCCTCTCCGTTAGATAAGCCTCGCAATCTGATCCTGGCCGGGGCTACTCAATTTTCATTCAAAGAATCGGTCATCGCACACGTCCTGCCTGTTATCTGTGATTAAACAATCAGCATTATCTTTTACGACCTGTCATTAGTTATATCTGGCTGAAGGTGAGTCGAGCTCGCAGCGCAGCTGCAGCACGCGGAAGAAATTCAACGGCACACGTTCCGATTGGTCACAACTAATTATGAAAATCTGCCGAAATTATTCCACCACTTTTCGTCACGATTATGCCAAATTTCCGAAAGGCACCCACGGCGAGCCTAATCGGTATGTTGGTCAGATTTGTGATTAGCGATTTTTCAATAATTTATGTGACCTCCAAAACGTGTGCCAAAATGGTGATGGCGGCGCTACATTGCCGACGCCCGCCAGTTCGTTCCGTTGATGGTTGATGATCCCTTGACCTCTTCGTGATGGTGGATCGGTGGGTGTTCATTTAAATATGGAAACGTGGGGCTTAGAAAAGGGGTCAGGCGCCCCCTAATGGAAACGAGATGTAACTTGGCGGATTAGTGAGATATTGGAAGCTAAGTAGTTCCGGATTTGAATGTTGCAGTCATTTTGAAAATCAAGTTTGATCAATCTGTAAGACAAAACATGAGCAACAGATTTGTAAGTTTTCACAAAAATAAATTTTGTTGAACAAAACATGACCAACAAAAAATCAATTTTAGAGGTCTTGAAAATATTCCATCAACTTTTTTTTTTAGTTTTACATTATATATTAAATATTATTCAGATCAAGAATCACTAGTGTATGTATATTTGCTATTCTTTGCATGTTTTCCTTAATTTTTACTAAAAATATCAAAACTTCGGAAAGACAAGGTATTTTTCCCCAAATTTAAATTCCAGAGAATCTATTTTCTTGCTATGTTGCAAAAAAAACACAAAAGTATTTCTATCTCAAATCGTAGAAATGTTCCAATCAATAACTTTAGATGAAGATGATCATAATTTTACAGTAATTTTGTGTATTACTCTAAAATGTACGGATTTAAATTCACTTTGAAGAATATTTTCAATAAAATGAGTTAACAAGTGCCAGTTTGATACTCAAATTGAAAATTTGTATTATGGATTGTTGATGATTATCATATTTTAAGGTAGATTCAAATATTTTTCAAACAAATAAAATAAAAATATACAAATTCAAATAACAAGCCATAGTCTGAACATCTGAACATTAGAATGATTTTTTTTAAATGAGCAGTTCTCCATGGAATCGGTCTTTTTTCTTTAATTTTGATTTTTGTACTTTTTAATCCGGCGTAATATTGAATGTTTGGCCCGTTTAAAATGTTAGTCTTGACTTAAAATTTTTAAAAATATTTTTTTCGAAAAGATCGGAAAATTTCACGAATGTTTCATGTTTTAACATTGTTAATCGGACCTATAGTTGCTGAGATATCGACATTAGAAAATGGTGGGTTGTTTGGGTGAGACTTAGAAAAAATCAATTTTCCTGTTTTTTAGCCTTTGCATAGCAATATCTCAGCAACTATGGGTCGCATGAACAAAGTTCAATAAAGCAAAATATAGAAAATTTTCTCAGCTTTTCAAAAATATTTTTTTCAAAGGTGGGCAAACATGGGCACTAATTATAAAAAATGAAAAACTGCGACAATTTTCAAAAAAGTTACCTAAAAATGGCTATACCTTAAAAACGGTGCACTTTATCAAAAATTCACTAAAGTACTCTTTGATTGCAAATTCGATTTTACATCGAAAAATGAAGTTGAAAAATTTTTGCGACCGATATTTCGATTTTTTGAAAAAATCAGTATTGATTCAAAAAATCATAACTCGGTCAAAGATTTTTTGCCCATTCTGGAAATTTCTGAAAAGTTGGCATTTTATGTCCTCTAAAACATATAAAAAAAAATAGTGTTTTTTTGCAAATCAAGCTTTAGTGACAAAAAGTTGAGTAAAAAATCACCAAAATTTTTTTTACCGTGTATCATTATTTTTCAGTGTAGTCCATATCCATACCTACAACTTTGTCGAAGACACCAACTCGATCAAAAAATTCCTTCAAAAGATACAGATTTTTGAATTTTCACATATCATTTTTGTATGGACAGCTGCCAAATTTGTATGGAAAATTATATGGACAAACTAATGATGCAAATTGGCTTCTTTGGGCATACCGAAGGCACCAAAAAAGTTTCAGCCGGATTAAAAAATACAAAAAAATCGAATGACCGAAAACTCAGAGAATTGCTCAAATGCATTTTATACTAGTTCAGTTGTTTTGCAATTTTTGATGAAAACAAAAAAAATAACGAAAAAAACTTTTTGCGATACTAAACATCGGAAATTTTCCAAAAATCAAAAAAAATGTTTCTGCCCTTGATTTTTTAAGCCAGCTTTAAAGGGAGAAGTGACAAAAACTTGAATTAAAATTTGTACCAGCCTTATATAAAAAGGAAAACTTTAAAATATAAGGTTTCTTCAAAATGTGCTCAGTTAAAAGCATCTTTAAATGAAAGGTAACGGAAAAGCCGTCTCCAAAATCCTTATTTACCCTTTATTTCTTAAAGATTGAGTTTGAGAAAATAACTTTAATCAATTTTTCCTGAATGAAATACATTATTTCTTAAATAACGTTTCATTTATAATTAATTATTTGATTTTTTTTTGTAATTACAGTCCAGACTCGATTATCCGTTATCCTAAATTCAACTATCCTAAGGTTTGTATGGGGCTTCGGACGGATAATCGAATCAGGACCAAAAAAATATTCTTTCGCGTTTTCTATTTTTTTATTTTGTACATCAAATTCGAGTTCTGCGACCTCATTTTATTCAAATTTGAATGGTTTGCCTGTAAAAGTAAAAAATGCATGGATTAAATATTTTTGAATCTTTTTAGATTAGTTTAAGGGCCAAACTAAAGCCAAACAATGAAAAATAAGACAACAACAAAAATTCCTCATTCGATTATCCGAAGTTTCGATTATCCGAAGTGAAATTTTGCCAAGGCCTTCGGATAATCAAGTCAGACTGAATTTCAAATTATCAATTTTGATAGTTATAAACAGTTGAAAAATATTGAAATGTCATTATCAATCATTGAAAATATCCCATTTTTTATTTTTCTTGTTTCTTTAAACGACTTATCAATACAGTTATTTTATTTAAGAGCGAGTTTTTCACCAATGTGAAACAGGTCGTATCGAGATGCTCCGATTTGGATGAAACTTTCAGCGTTTGTTTGTCTATACATGAGATGAACTCATGCCAAATATGAGCCCTCTACGACAAAGGGAAGTGAGGTATAACGGGCATTGAAGTTTGAGGTCCAAAAAACATAAAAAATCTTAAAATTGCTCGTATTTCAGTAAAACTTCATCATTTCCAACTATCTTAGATGCATTCGAAAGGTATTTTGAAGCACTTCAAAAGGAGCCATAGACACCTAGGATTGGTTTAACTTTTTCTCATAGCTTTTGCAAATTACTGTTAAAAATTGATTTTTTTAAAACCTTAATATCTTTTTGCAACAGCCTCCAACACCCATACTCCCATAGGTCAAAAGTTAGGGAATTTCATGGACTATAAGCCTACGGTAATAACTTTTTGGGCAATCGCAATTTTTCTCATAGTTTTTCGTTTTTTCTATAACAAACTTATTACAACGTTAGTTTTTGCCCTGTAGGCTCCCATAGCGGCACTTTTTGGTCTCAATTTTGTCATATTCGGAATCCTCGGAAAATTTCACGTTAGTTATATGTATTGAAGTTGTAATTTAAATTTAATAAATAATAAAATATAACATTTTTGAAAAAAGAAAAAGATCTTATTTACTCTGTGGTCAATACGTCAAATGCTGTATCAAGTAGGCGAAAACCTGTTTTATCCCTAATTCAACAAATTGTTAAAAAATATTTTAATTCATTCTGAATGGCATTTTTTCAAATCAAATTTACAACTCCAATACTTCTAACTAACGTGAAATTTTCCGAGGATTCCGAATATGACCAAAAAGTGCCGCTATGGGAGCCTACAGGGCAAAAACTAACGTTGTAATAAGTTTGTTATAGAAAAATCGAAGAACTATGAGAAAAACTGCGATTGGCCAAAAAGTTATTACCGTAGGCTATAAGTCCATGAAATTCCCTAACTTTTGACCTGTGGGAGTATGGGTGTTGGAGGCTGTTGCAAAAAGATATTAAGGTTTTAAAAAAATCAATTTTTAACAGTAATTTGCAAAAGCTATGAGAAAAAGTTAAGCTAATCCTGAATGTCTATGGCTCCTTTTGAAGTGCTTCAAAAGACCTTTCGAATGCATCAAAGAGAGTTGGAATTGATGAAGTTTTACTGAAATGCGAGCAATTTTAAGATTTTTTATGTTTTTTGGACCTCAAACTTCAATGTCCGTTTTACCCCACTTCCCTTTGCCGTAGAGGGCTCATATTTGGCATGAGCTCATCTCATGTATAGACAAACAAACGCTGAAAGTTTCATCCAAATCGGAGCACCTCGATACGACCTCTAGAACAAACCGAGCAATATTTACAAATACAGCCTCTTAAGGCTCAGGCTGGACCTTTCATAAAAAAAAAACAAGGTAAAATGTAACGATTTACAAAAGCAAATTCATTATTTTTGATGGTTTATTAAAATGTTCATAGCGTCCTGCAGTTAAAAGTGATAAATAAAATAATTGTATAGAATTTAATGGTCCAATTTTATTTATTTTAATGTAATTTTACATTAATTTATAGTGCCCGTTAGATTTTGACCTTGAATTATCTTAAAATAAAATCATTCAAAAGTTATTTAATTAAACACTGAGCAATTCTCTACGAAATCGCTCTTTTTTTAATTTTAATTTCCGTATTTTTTAATACGAATAAATCTTTGTTGTGCCAAAGGTATGCCGCAAGAAGCCATTTTGCATCATAAGTTTGTCCATATAATATTCCATACAAATTTTGGCAGCTGTCCATACAAAAACGATGTATGAAATTTCAAAAATCTGTATCTTTTGAATGATTTTTTTGATCGATTTGGTGTCTTCGGCAAAGTTGTAGGTATGGGTATGGACTACACTGGAAAAAAATGATACACGGTTAAATAAATTTCGGTGATTTTTTATTTAATTTTTTGTCACTAAAACTTCATTTGCCAAAAAACACTAATTTTATTTTTTTTAAATTTTGATATTTTTTATAGGACATCAAATGCCAATTTTTCAGAAATTTCCAGAATGGGCAAAAAATCTTAGACCGAGTTATGATTTTTTGAATCAATATAATTTTTTTCAAAAAATCGAAATATTGGTCGCTGAAATTTTTCAACTTCATTTTTCGATAAAAAAAATCAAATTTGCAATCAAAAAGTACTTCCGTGAAATTTTGATAAAGTGCATCGTTCTCAAGTTAAGGCCATTTTTAGGTAACTTTTTTGAAAATAGTAGCAGTTTTTCATTTTTTTCAATAAGTGCACATGTTTTTTTGAAAAGCTGAGAAAATTCCCTATATTTTGCGATTTGAACTTTGTTGATACGACCCTTAGTTGCTGAGATATTACCATGCAAAGGTTTAATTTTCCGATCTTTTAGAAAACAATATAAAAAGTACACCAACATTATACACCTTTTTTAAACCAAATAAGGCCGTTTCATATGTTTTTAAAAGTTCAATAATGGCTCAAAAATCGGGGATAAAAAATTTAATGCAGAAACACTTTTTCACTGTTTTGTTCTATTGCAGGACCGGATTGTACGGATGTACTGAGTTTGATACCCAATATGTACGTTTTCCAAATAGCCGATTTAAAAGTAGGGGATTTAAGGCTTGAACCCACAAAAATATATTTTGACAGATGGGTCAGATTTTGAGCAAATAGGGTATCGTTTTTTTCTTGTAAAATGCCATTGTTTGAGTAAAAAGGACTTGGTTTGGTGTCATCTTAAAATTTAAATCTGGATTGTTGGTTTTAAGGAATTTCGTTTAGCTTATTTATTAATAGAAACGTTTTTGTAGTTTTCAATATTGGTTTTTATTTTGAATAATATTAATTTTATCATGAAAATGCTAACCATCAAAATAAGGATAAAAATGTTGAAAATTTATATTGTAGCTTGCGTAGTTTCTTGATTGACGTTACCACCCAAACCCATGTTCTCTACCCACATTGGACAAGGCCGCTCCTCTCAAGGTCAAGAAGATCGAACATGGCTGGACGGGAAAGGTTGAACAACCTCTCATGTTCTCTGCTGTTCCAACATCCTCCACGCCGCGCTTCACGCACGATCCGTTCCATCAACGCAGATTCCGATTCTCGACAACAGATCCTCGGTCCCAGATAAGGGCACCGCCGTCCAAGGGTGCGCAAAATAAAGGCAAATTAGCGTTCGAATTGTACGCCAACTTGTGTGTGTGTGCACTCGAGGTGTTACTTTGAACACTTTTCTTGGAAGTTTTGCTGGCTTTGGCTCTTGCAGGTGCCTTTGGCTGATGGCTTCCCGTTTTTGAAACCTGTTTTTTCTCCCTTTTTGCCCGTTGGGGATTTATGTACTGAAGAAATGAGCATATCTCAGCACAGAAAGACCAACCAATTTATGTTTCTTTATCTGGGGTCGATCGGGCGAACAATGAGGCCCTAATTAGTCGGATATTACGGTGCGATCGTGCCTTTGCGGATTTCTTCTTAAATTTGAAAAATGAGATCTTGAGGTGAAGATTACCATATACAAAATATCAGAGATGCAAGAATCTTATTTTGAAAGAAGTTTTCTTCTGAAAATCTCCCCATCACTGGACCACCCCCAGCCTCGGCCTCGGCAATGAAAAATTTGAACCTTTTATCTCCGGGGATGGACCAGTTTTGGGGAGAAGCGAGCGAACCACCTTGAAAATTGATGGAAATTGCACCGGCTTTTTCCGGTGTCTGTGCGCACACGTGATCTTCCCGGCACACAGCCCAGAAAAGCAGAAAAGATTGGAGAGCTTTTTGGAAGTGATGCTGGGGCTGATGAATGGAATTATTCATCATTATCCGTCCTCCTTCCCCCACTCTCGTGGCTTGCTGGCTTAAAAGCGATGGATGTGCGTACTGTTGCTGATGTTTTTTTTATTTGGCTCAACCCCCGGCCATATGGAGCACACGCTTCCTTAATTTTCTGCCCGCAGAGGCACAACAACGCAGTGCCTGTCTTCTTATCCATCAGCCAGCGAGAATTGCTGGCTTGATCCATTGGGAAAGGGACAGGGTGGAAGCTTGGTTTTTATTTTTTTTTTAAACTATTATTATTTTTAATGTTTTTATTTTTCTCATTGCTTTTTATTTTGCAACAAATCAATAAGTTCAAATGAATTAAAATTCAGAAAAAAAAATCTAACATATATATTTTTTATATAAAATTTAATTCCTAAAAGATTTTTGCACGTTTCCTCCTACTCATCTGAAAGATGAATGCACTATTGGGTGCCCAGAAAAAATGACCCTCTGAAAAGAACATTTTCAGCAACTTTGGTATTCTTGAGCAAAATTGGTTAAGATTACCTCATACACCCGATCCTGAAAGTGGTGAAAAAAATGTTTTTTTTATCATGCAAAAAATACTTAATAAATTGCTAATAACTATGCAGGATTAAGTTTAACAGCTTAAATATGATCGACAAAGTTTAAGAGCCTTATATTTCCAATGAGAATCTCACTTCTGGGAATATTTCGATAGAAGTTACGCACCCTGCAGGTAACACCGTAAGAAAATATGGGTTTTATACATATTTCCGATTTTTCCTATACAAACTTCACTCCCGAGTATCTATGGGTAAATGTTGACATTCTTGGTACAGAGTCCTAAAATATAGAGAGAATAACTGAAGATGTGAAATGTTAATTAATTAGAACATGGAGTCTCATTGAGCTATCAAATCGTGGTTCCAGCCGGGCAACATGACCTTACAAGGAAAAGATCAAAATCACTTTGAAATATGTACACAAAAACAATCAAATAAAAAAACTGCTTAATATTATGAAACTGTTGTTCAAAATAAAAATGACTATAAACAAAACTTCACGAAATATGTAACGAATGATGTCTTGTTAAATGTTCAAAAATATTTTTAAAATGAATCGAATCTTATTTTCACCCGACGCTCGAGTAATATTCCGCCCCTCCATATAGGTTTCTCACTAAAATAGCTCAGCATGTGGAGTGAGGTTTTGATAAAAGTTTTTTATCCTGGGGATTAGGGTACAATCTTAAAAGCATTTTCATAATAACACGGAGAAAAAAGAGTTCCCAAAATCGTGAACACCCATTCATGAAATTGGGAACCACAAACAAAGTGTTCAAATTCCATGGTACGTTTTTGAAAATCGTACCATGGTATTTGAACACTTTGTTCGTGGTTCCCAATTTCATGAACGGGTGTTCACGATTTTGGGAACTCTTTTTTCTTCGTGAAGTAGGTTTTTTATATGTCTTCTGTTAATATTGAAACGAGGAAGGAATAGAAAGCTAAATGTATAGAATAATATTTATAATGGACTCGGAAAATTTCCAATGAAATCTTCTTTTATATAATGAGAATATCGATTTTTATTTGAATAACAACTTCCTTTCTTTGAAATCAGTGTTGGTTTAATAAAGTTTTTTTTTAATTATTGCAATCAAAATACTAAGAATGTTAGTTTATTTTTGTGAACTTATAAAAGTTGAAGAGAATGATATTTTTTTACGCATACAAAAACCCAACTTCATGGAGACCCAATACCCAATTCCCAGAAAAATTAATATTTCATCCCGGTGGACGTATTTTTTTTAATTACCAGAAAAATCTAATTTTTATTTTTATTCCAGATTTGTTCATGCTGAAAAAGAATATTTTAATAAAACCTTCAAAGTTTAAAAAAAAAATAGACTTTAATGTTTATTGAATTCGAAATATTTTTTCAAGAATATGAAATATATGGTCATACCAAATTTCATTACATTTATTTTTAATGCAAAATCAAATTTGCCATCAGAAATTGTTAAATCTTAATTTTGATAAAGTTCACATTTTGATGTTCTAGACATCAACAGGTAAATCTAATGAAAAATTGCATTTTTTGCGAATATTTCATGAAGAAAAAAAAGGAAAAAAATATTCAAATTGTCGAGACTTTGTTGACTTTTAACAGCTAATTGCTGAGATACAAAAAAAAAATTCTCAAAGTTAACTTATAAAACCCCCTTTTAGAAAAAATATATATTGTTGCTATTTGACTAATTTTCGATGTCAAAAAAATACAACTTTTGAGGTATTTTCTGCTCATTTGAAAAAAAGGCAGTTCTAAATATGTTGAAAGTTTATGACCCTTAAATATTAGACTGATTTTTTAACAAATATTTTGTACTGCAAAGTAAAATTTCACAATTTTTTTTGTAGAATCATTCCACAAATTCCAAAAAGGCTGGGATATGCATTTTTTAAGATGTTTGCATGTCTCCTTAATAAAAATAAATGTGCAATTTAAAAATGCATTTACAGTCTTTTTGGAATTTTTATAATATTCATCAAACTTTAAATTATTTTTTGTGAAATTTGATTGTACAGTAAAGCTTAAATGTTTTTTTTTTCGTTATTAGCTAAGATTTTTGAAAACTGTTTTTTCAATCTTTTTCTCGTTAAACCACATAAACTTCAAAAAAAATTGCCAATACCAATACCAAAATACCAATTTTTTAGATGGCTCAAGGGTGCACAGCAACGATGAATGAAAAACTTACGAACCCGATCCTGCAACAATGTCATTGTAAAAATAGTTAAACTTTGTTGTAAATTACTTTGTGAAGAATACTAAAATGTCTGTAACAAAACTCTGGTTGATGTGCACCGTTGAAACGCGTATTTGGATCGTTTTCAAAATTTTATCTCAAAAATATTCATTCTGCATTTTATGGATATTTTTTGCAATTTAAAATAAACATTTTTTAAGCAACATGAAAAGCAACATTGCTGGCTTAGAATTGCCGTTTGCAAAAAGATTCTTTTGTGAAACTCAAGATTGCTGTTTTTTTTATTTTGCTTGGGTCGATATTTTGCAAACGGAAAGGTTCAGAATTTCAGATTATTTTTTTTTTAAGATAAAAAGTTAGTTCAAAGTTATTAAAACTAAAAACAAATATTTTCAGTCAACAAAACCAGATTTAAACTTTAATTGATTTGTAATTTATTTGAAAATGCAGTTTTTTAGTAATTGATTTTAACTGCTTCTGTCTGGGTTTTATTCTTATTATAACAAATTAAGTAGAGTATATTAAAAGATCTCCCAAGGATTTCCATAATGTAGTATGCTTATACATTTAATAATGATGCATTGAATAATATCTTTAACGTATTAATAATTTAGCTGAAAAACAATCAAAAATCAATAAAATCAAATGAACTACCACCCTGCCGCAAAATAATATTCGCGCACTGCCAGCAGGTAATTCTTCAAGTCTTGTGCGGACCAGAGCTCTAAACCACCATCAACCCCATTGTTCAATGCAAATCTCCTCTCGGCAACTCTTCCATGCCCGGCTCCGATCTCTAGCCCAAAACTCTTCCAGCCAGCCAAAAGATGATAAAAAAAAGCAAAATAAAAGAGTGAAAAAATAAGCACCCCAAAAACAGCCCCCGAAGAACGAGGGGCATCATATCTGACATCTCAAATAATTTACCACTCCCGCGGGGGCCTCCAGACTGCTGCTGCTGCTGCCAAGTTCTGTCTGGCTCGGTCGTCGATGTCGATGATGATGACCGGCTTGACGGACGAACAGGTTCGTGTTCCTGATGTGATGCTGATATGATGCCAGCCAGAGAACGAACGATGATTTTTGGTTTCTTTTCAGTGTAAAACGGTGTGCTCCGGTTTCGTTTTGGATGGTGGTAGAGGTAGTGGAGAGGTCCAGAAAGTCCAGAACTCCACCACCGAAATCGACGGTAATCACCCGGGCAATCGCGCGACTTGCTGGAACCATCAGGCGCGCGTTATTAGGTAAAAAGGTGGCAAGAAATTAATTTTTAAACATTTAATCACTTTTTTTTTCGTTCGTCTCATCTCAACTGGAAGTTGACGACGACGACGACGACGACGATGAAGACGGGTTGATGAGCGTCCAAATGATGATGGGCACCCCATTTTTAGTGGTCGTTGGTCATGGCTTGGCACTGTGGGGGCTCTCCCTGATGAGCTGCGATGGCCATTTTTCGCCACAATTGTGAGATTTCTTGGAATGGTTGAAAAAAAAGCAAGGTTGTTCAAAATTTATCGATCTTGAAACCTCGCAAAAAAAGTTGGTGAAATTTATGGTCCTCTTGGTTAACCTTTGACAGGGAGGAATGAGTTTCATATTTTTTACGAAATGGATGCGATTTTCTGGCGCTTCTTCTGGCACTAAAATGGCACATTTTACCATACTCGACGATATGGTTGGCCATAAATTAGGCCACCTTCTGTGATTTGACTTACAGCTTTGTGAGAACTTTGCAGAATTCCTTCTTTCAACTCAGATGCTGAGACCTTACCTGCAAAAAGAGAAAAACAAACGGTAACAAATTAGTACTTAAAATCGCATAAAATTATCTAAACACTCTAATAAAGTAAACCACACTGACGCCAGAGTCAACAAACAGGTTCAAGCTCTGCAATCCTCATTAACATCTCAACCTGTACAACACACTTGAGTGCAGTTAGGTACTTGCTTAATTAAGATTCATCTCCGCTGGCAACCAACTTGACAACCTTTCGACCTTGGCCGTGGATTGCACAATCGCAGAGGCTGACTTGAAGCTGATGCACAATCAGCGAAGGTAATTATTTTAATCGAGTGTCCTGCCCCTTCCCTCTCTGTTCATGTTTGATGCTGGTGATAAGGCACAGCTGATTGAATGGATAGAGAAGACAAAGTAGTTGTGGTGATCTTTGAAACTAGCGATGATCAAGTTTTAGTTAAACAATCTTTTGGCCCTGACCTATATAATATATTTTTATTTAAATTTCAAAAGGTTTAGTGATTTTGTTTTAGAAACTTTAATTTTTGTTTAATTATTTAAAACTATATTTTCTTGCAAATGTATTCAATATAAAGCAGCATTTCAATCTTCCCAATGTAAAGCAGCATTTTAATCTTAATTTGGCGTTTGCACGCTTTGCATTTATACAGCAGTGTAGAGGTTGTAGCTTCCTCACTAATATATGAATTTTAATTCATACTAAAGCAATATCTCTTGTCAATTTAACTTGATTCGTCTCTACGAAATAATTATAATAGTAATCAATCACTTTTTAATGTATGTCTATGATCAAGAACGTTTTGAATAAATTTATTTTCATCTTTTATTTTTTTTCAAAAATATTCGATATAAAAGAATAAGTTTCATGACTATAAGTTATTAAAGTGTGACGCTTAGCCAAAATTTTGAGATAATGTCTGCTACACAGTTAATAAAGATTGAATTTTGAAGGGTAGAAAATTTTCGTTTGATTTTTTTGGCCCAAATAATAAGACACGTATTTTTCTAAGACACGTAGGTGGTTCTGAAAAAAAATAAATTTACGATAAAATGGCAAAACATTTTTTTTATGGCATCATTCTTCATTGGTTCTATTTTAGCCTACCATAGTCTATTTTAGAACCCTTGAACGCAAATGGAAGGTTAACGGTAAGATTTTTAAGAAAAAATAGTTTGAGGATAAAAAAATCTAGTCTAAAATTTGAAAAGGACGTGTGAAAGATTGAAATACCGCTACGACCATGTCTGAACCAAAAAGCTCAAGGGAGAAAATAATTTTAACGGATTCCCCGGAAAATTTCCCAAAACATACGCAAAAAATGGGAATAGCTCATTGTCAGTATTTCAAGATACAACTCTTTAAAAACAAACGAAAAATTGAGAAAAAAAACTTTTTTTTTGTAAGATGATCGAAACTTAAAAACCAGAGCAAATAACCAATACATTTTTATTTTTTCCTCACGATCATTTTGGTGTCTGAAAATGATAAACTATTTGAATTACAAAGGTTTGGAATTTTTTCGTTGTTTTTGGTATAATACCGTACGTCTTTTTTCAAAAAGTTGTAACTCAATACAGAAAAAAATAACTGCTCCATTTTACAGATCTTTTTTTGTGAAATTTTTCGATTTCACAATATTTTAATTCGTATGTTGTTGGTGTTGTCAAATCATTTATTTTTTAAACCTTCTTGGTCATTCGCTGCCCTAGACTGTGTAGGTATTCACGGTTAAAATGACATTTTTCACTATTCAAAGATGTTTTTCTTTCCAGGTTAAATTTTCATGTTGAATTGCAGTCGCATTTTGTTTTTACTTCTCGATTTTTTTTACTTCTCTTTGTAATGTTTCATTCAGCAATTGAAGCTTTAATTTTTTTTAAATCTTTTTTAATATTATTATTGAATAAAAAAAATTTGAGATTTGAAAATTGAACCGATTTATATCTTTAATCTATTAATAAAGGCTTATTGTAAAATGTTTATAAGGTCATTTTTCACAATTTCAATTCATGGCATGACTGTTGCTCAGTATTTTATAATCCAAATTTTATAACGTCAAGATTCGAATTCCCACACGCTTCGAAACCCGGACACTTCATCTTGTTTCATAAATTATTTGATTCTAAGTTCGCATAACTATTGTCAAAACTGTGTTATTTGATGAATTCTAATATCCACTTTCCTTTCAAATGTGTTTGGTGCTGTAACCAATGCCAAAACAATTAAATAAGATAAAAATATAATTTTACCAAAACTGTGAAACGTTTCTCTGAAATATTTCATAGGCGTCCAAGCACCGGGAAGGCAAAGCAGAAATCAATGTTTCTGATTTTCTCAAATTCTAGCTATGTTTATACAAAATATCGATTGTTTTGATATTGATAGCTTATTTGAGACCTAAAGAATACGACACGAATGCCATTGCAATGGTAAAGTGTCTTTAATAAAACTAATAATAATAATAAAGACCTAAAGAATGCAATTCATATTAAAAAATATTTATAAACTATCTTAAACATGTTAAAAATGAATATAAACCCAGGGTAATGCATTTAAAATTGTTTCAGCTGATTGCACTTAAAATTCAACTCAATTGAATTCAATCCAGTTTATTTCTTTAGTTTATCGACTAGCAGTGGTTTTGTAAGTGCAATACAGAGTTTTGGGGGATCCTTTCAACCATGTATAAGGCATTTATCACAACGGATGCAAATAAAGTTGGTTTTAAAAAGTAAAAAAACTCGATATTGCCTGAAGAAAAAAGCTATCCATTCAAAAAAAGCTTTTAGTCATCTAAATAGTATTTAAAAAAACGAAAGCATGACTTTGTGTATTAGAAGAGTCTTTAAAAAAGTAAGTTAAATGTTGTTGTTGTTTCGAAAATAATAAAAAAAAATGGTTTGATGGATTTTTATGAAACAACAAAACAAAAAACAACAGTGAGGAATATTTTCCTTGCAGCGTAACAAACCCAAAATTAAGTCACTGGAACAAAAGTGAATCCCCAAAACTGTCTCTTTCAAATAACATTTAATCTCCTCAAAGATATAAAAAAAAACGACAAAAATTCCCAAACTTGAGCCGTCTGCTGGACTGACATTAAAAGCAAACCTCCAGTTCTTACGCGAGTGACCCCGGCCACGGTGTATTTCCGTCCAAATGAGGGGATTAAGTAATTTAAATATTATAAGTTGCTTCCTTTGATGTGTCTCTCCCCTCCTAAGCGGGGACGACGACACACGTTCCGATTGACTGGCCTCGAAATTGGATGACGATATGTTCCGCGTGTGAGTCGGCCGTCCCGAAATCCGCTTAAGTCTCTTTTATTTGATTTGAGGTTTTGTTCCTCTCTGGGTTATACCTTTTTTCTTTTTGTTAGGTCTATTGATGTTTCAGGACGCAACGGGGTGTCAGATTTCAAAATTGAGTCCCTTTTTACTAGTTCTTCCTAACTACAAATTGGAGCGAGGTCTCATTTCGCGGGATGGTTCACTGCTTCCCCCTCGCGGAGGATTGATCACTTAAATTGCTTTATTGGAAGTGATGCTTTACAAGTGCCCTGCATCGGTTCTTCCGCTAATTATGATCACTTGTACGGATTTATGGAAGTGTTTCTCGGATCTTCTTCGTCAGATTGGCGTCATAAATCTGGGAAATTTAAATTCATTTATTACATTTTGTATTGCATCTCAGCGTTAGATCTCGAAGTTCGTGTACTCGTAAATTATTAATATGCCCTCGGAGGTGCCCCCTGCGAGGCCAAAGGGGGACGACGGCTTCGTGTTCCTGACGGCTTGCTGTCAGGTGCAGCAGTTAGTCAGCCATCTCTGAGAATCACACTGTTCTGTTCAGATATCTGTTTCGAATTGATTTATGGCTGGCGAGAGTCGTCTGGTTATTGTGCGCTCATCAAGTGTGATCTTGGGTTGAGTAAAATGATTGGAAAAAAATCAAATAAAGGAATAAAGTTCTTTTGAGCATCTTCACATTTATCATAGGCAAAACAATGCTTTTTTTATGATTTCTAACAGAATTTTAAAACTTCGAAGAAAACAAAGTCCAAAATCAAAAGCAACAGCTATGTATGTGTCGGAGAATTATTCATCTAATTTTTTCTTTAGTGAGTACTACAATAATAATTTGCAAAACTCGAAAGAGAAAAGTTACAAAAAACGAATGCAATTAAAACATCAAAGTAATATTCCCCATCAAAAGTACCACCGAAGCCATTGTAACGCTTTAAGCCGCCGTTAATGGCAGGGTATTGATTTCACCCAAAACCCGCCGAATCAAAACAAAACCCAAACCAAACCCATTCTGGTCACTCAACTCCAACACCCCAGCAACAAATAACCCAACAACTCCGCAGGTCAAGAGCCCCGGGAGGACCGGAGGGGGGACAGTTCCGTGGTTCTTATTACGCGCTTTTTTGGCCGCGCCATCGTCCATCGGTTGGCGCCAGGCCATGACAACAACAACAACAACAACGGCAACGGTAACTTCAACGCACAACAGGGGGGAACCCGCCAAACACGATCCATCCCAGAAGGCCATGGTGGAATGAGGGGCAGCAAGAGAAAAAGTTTTGATTTAAACGTGCGATCCTTCTCGCGCTTTGCGCGATGGGTTCTTCTCGGATGTTGCTGTTGTTGAGGCCACGACGGCGATCCATCTATCAACGCGGGAATCGCTGGCAATCATCGCAGCTACGTGATAGGGATACGTTGAGGGATTTGGCGAGGGGTCGCTCAATTGGGTGAATAAAATTGAATTTTCAGGATATTCAAAATAACTCCAAATTCGTTATTATGATCAAAGTTTTTATAATTTAAAATTAAGCAATTGTTGGACCCCTCGACCGACTCCCACGATCGTGATAAGATGACGACCGGCGCGACGATGATGCTGCAGATTTAGCCCCTTTGGAGATCACACTCCCGCTGAACCGTGGGTCTTCCAACGGCTTCAGCTGGATCGTGTCTATCAAACGTCAAACCCCTTTGAGTGCATCGCTACCTTGGCCTTTGGCCGTGAACTTGCAAGTCTCGTAGCGGATTAGTGCGCCATTACAGAGTCGATGTCTGGCTGGTATCTATAGCGATTAGAGCCAGGATTAATTCGGACAAGCCGATTAAGATGAGTTGAGCTGAGATCTTGATTCTGAAAACCTGGTAGAAGATCAACAATTGAGTCAACTCAAGCCACGTTGAGCTAACATGTTTGTCAATTTGCACATTTGGACAAACAACCGTCCAAGATTTGCTAAATTCCGTTGAAACTGAAGCTGCTCAACAAACAACAACAACTTCCACAATACCTCTCGTACGCGCAGAGATTCGCGCACGACTTCGCGTCGACTCTCGGAGGCTCATTATTTGCCGTTTTCTTGAATTTTTAATTATTGGTAAATATTTATAAAAGTCGCTGAACTCCGGTAGCCGTCCGTCGCAGTCCATAAAAAGTGGTCTTCCCCCCGGTTATGGACTTTTATTCAATTTCAACTTGTGCCGTGCGTGTATCACTTACAGCGCCAGTTCAGCATTATGGGAAAATCATCTTCCCAAGGTGGACGCGCCGAGATTCCGCGGTTTTTCAGGCTTGTTTTCCCGTTTTGAGACTGGAGACGGATGGACGGCCGCAGAATCATAAATTATCGCGCAAATGGCGGCGCGCGAAAGTCGATTTCCGAGGAATCACAATTTAATATCACTACCAACGTACACGACGTAAATGGTCAGACGTGATGCGTTGCGAGATGCGTTTTGCTTGATTCGTCAGATGTAACGAGAAAGAAAGGGAGACACTGGGAATGAGGACTTGGGCCTTGGGTCTCAAGGTTTGCGGGAGAAGATCGATGCTCCAGGAAATGCAACATTGAGGCCTTGGAAGCATTGTTTTTAGTTTGTTGAAGGAGAAAATTTAGTTTCCATCATCAAGTTATTTTACTCAGTTTGGAGGAAGCGTTTAAAGAAATTAGAAAAATATGCAATGTTGAAACTCAAATTTGCTAATGATCATTTGAAGAAGTAACTGATAATTTTGTAACAATTGATGAAATTCAATAAGCCCGGCTAGCTCAGTCGGTAGAGCATGAGACTCTTAATCTCAGGGTCATGGGTTCGAGCCCCACGTTGGGCGAGGAATTCTTTTTATGAGGATATTCAAACTCTTTCACTCTTTCATCTGTCACATTGGTCTACTAATGACCGATTCTTCGGCTCCTTTTCAAAAAAAAAATCCAATTTTTTTCAGCGTTTTGGCTGTAGTGGCAAAATAAAAGAAGAAACCCCCCATTGTTACAACATATTTGGAAAGATAATTGATTTTCCTAAAAAGATATATCATGCAGAATTAACCATATAGTACCTGTGCTTCTCCTGAAATAAAAATGTAGCGTGACGGGACAACATCGTAAAACTGGACTTTTAAAAGGCACACTACAAAAATCGCTACAGTTTTGCCAGTTTGATTTTTAAAAACTTTTTCTCTTCTACACATTATCACAAATTAAAAAACGAATCTTTTGCCTTCTTGAACTGAAAGAATTGGTTAAAATTTGAGTTTTTGCCAGCCATTTCTTTTCGTGACGGGACAACGAAAGGAGCAGATTTATGAAAAAACTCCTCTCCCGTTCAATGACTTGCAGACCACATTTGGTCAATATTCTTGGCTTTTAAGGTAAGAAAACGCATTAAAAGCACATTGCAATTATTGCATCATAATAAAAATGATTTTTTTCATATTAAAAATCACATTGAAAATTGAAAAATGTGACATTTTGGTGTAGCTTCGCTAAGAATCGGTCTAATAATGTAATGCACGGACCTGATAAGACATTCAAGGTGTTCTATACTGCCATGCCATGGTTCTCGGATTGTCAAATAGTCGCTTAAGTGCTATCTTGTGACAAGTTCACTGTAAAATTATAGGCCGATAGTCATAAAATAGCACACAAGCGACGAAATATTGATGAAAAATTAAAACAACAATAAATTTTAAATGAAAATATTGTATTTAGTCCTACTTATGTATTACAATAATGTAAATAAAACTTTAAATGTAAAAAAATCCCATTTTTTTATCCTTTTGATTAGATTTTGAATAATGCACAAAAAATTAAGCATCATAGTGATCAAATCAACATTAGAGTCCTAAAAGTTCTGTGAAAACCTAGAATTCATCGATTAAAGGCATCCAGAGGTTATTGTAATCTCTATTATTGATTTGATATCGAGTAGAGAAATTTAAAATAAATGGATAATTCATCAATAATTGATTTTAGTGATTTGTTGAAACCTCTGAGATTTCTGAGTTTAAATTCAACAAACCCGGCTAGCTCAGTCGGTAGAGCATGAGACTCTTAATCTCAGGGTCGTGGGTTCGAGCCACACGTTGGGCGAGGAATTTCTTTTTATGAGGAGGTGTTTACAGAAGATCAAATAAGTAGACTTTAATAAGTCAAAATGTTGTTACCCAAAAATAAATAAATAGAAACTGTGATTGATGCAAAATAAAAAAAAATAAAAATTGATGCAACATTATTTTAAAAATATCAGCGATTTCACGTCAAACCAAAAGGATCAAATTTGGCATGGAAGTTCCTTGGCTAAAATAATACGAACAGTTTTTTTTTGTTTGGTGATTAGGGTGGTTCTATCCAAAATAGGATGGTAATAAAATGGCATTTGTTTACGAAATGTATTTTTCAAAATATTTTTCATATTAAATTCCGAAAATAGTGAACATCCATTTACAGGATTCTTAGATATGATCTCCCGAAAAAAAAAAATCAGTATATTAATTAAACAAAGCGTACCATGCGTCTCCAGCAAAATGTACTGGGAATTTATTCCCTAGAAGAAGCATAGTGATTTTAGATCGATTCAATGTACAGTCCAGACAGGATTATCGAAGGTTTGTTTGGAAATCATGGATGAAAAACATTTTTTCGCATTTATTTAATTTCCTTACCTTTAACATCAAATTTGAGTTCTGCTACCTCATTTTTATCAAATTTGAGTATTGATTGCCTAATAAATTTAATAAGATTTTTTTCAATATTTCATCAGCGTAGTTATGGCCACCATCTTGGATTAACAAATATCTAATCATTTTTGATTTTATTTTAGGTCATGCTTAATCTTGACAGTTAAAAAAATAAATTGTTTTTTCGTGAATCGTTTATCCGAAGTGATATTTTTCCGAAGCCTTCGGATAATCGAGTCTTGACTGTATCGAAATCCGATATTTTTGTCAAAACATCATCATATCTTGGAATCCTATTAATGGATGTTAACAATTTTTTTATGTTATGTAAAACAGCTCGAAAAATCATAAAAAAAAACTTGCGAGCTAAATTTTTTTCAGCCGTTCCGGAGACATGTTTTTTTTTTTAATGAGGTTTTTGCTGAAAACGTAAAAATAACAATTTACTGAACAACCCTATTTTTTAAAAGACCAGCGTAATTGCTCTAAAATTGGAGCACTTTTGCGGTTGCGTCTGCGATCCTGCGAGTTCCCTATTGTAGACCAGGCTTTAGACTTGGAATTGATGATACGTCACAGCTGCTATTTTGTTTCACGACTAACATGTTTTCCTATTTGTATTTGAAGAAAACTACAGGAAAGGAAACAAATATTTTGAAAATCGGCATAAGAGTTAGACATATAGTACCTACTGTTATTAATCTTCCAAACGTTTGGGACGTACGACAATTTCCATGTCAAATCCATACACGAAAAAAGGTGCAGGTGGTTATGTTACACATGACCAGTATGACAAAGAACTTTGCAAGATGATTGTTGAAATTTTCGATTAGAATGTCCGGTCCAAATTCCCCCCTTATAATAACCGTCCTATCGAACTAAGGGGACGGAAATTGCAAGTGGAGCTGAAATAGAAATCGAAGTGAAATCAATTTACTTTCCTTCACCACTCGAAAGTTACCAAGATGCGGGAATGTTTTTGCAGGGCTGTTGCAAGCAATCGGCGGCAGTAAAGGAAATTTGAACAGCAGACAATAAAAACTACCCTTACAGGGCTCTTAATGATTACGTGATAGTTATTTTAAATTTCCAGAAACAGATTTTCGCAGTGGCATAAAAAAATGTGCATCGCAGTAATCTATTTATTACTTCCTGCCTAATAAGCAATATATTTTAACTGCTTAGTTTCAGATAATGGCCAAATGCAACTTTTTATGTCCAGTATCAAAAATCATAAAGTTTAATACCCATATTGCCCCAACTCTTACGGTTCGGCAAATGTCCCCCCCCCCCCATCGGAACATCCGCGCGACCTCCGGCCACTCCGGATTGTGGCCACTACTGCCAAAATATCAAATTTCATGTCCAGTATCAAAAACCATAAAGTTTGATACCCATATTGCCCCTACTCTTATGGTCCGGCAAATGTCCCCCCATCGGAACATCCGCGGGGCCTTCGGCCGCTCCGGATTGTGGCCACTACTGCCAAAATGTCAAATTTCATGTCCAGTATCAAAAACCATAATGTTTGATACCCATATTGCCCCAACTCTTACGGTCCGGCAAATGTCCCCCCATCGGAACATCCGCGGGGCCTTCGGACACTCCGGATTGTGGCCACTACTGCCAAAATGTCAAATTTCATGTCCGGTATCAAAAACCATAAAGTTTGATACCCATATTGCCCCAACTCTTACGGTCCAGCAAATGTCCCCCCATCGGAACATCCCCGGGGCCTCCGGCCACTCCGGATTGTGGCCACTACTGCCGAAATGTCAAATTTCATATCCAGTATCAAAAACCCTAAAGTTTGATACCCATATTGCCCCTACTCTTATGGTTCGGCAAATGTCCCCCCATCGGAACATCCCCGGGGCCTCCGGCCACTCCGGATTGTGGCCACTACTGTCGAAATGTCAAATGTCATGTCCAGTATCAAAAACCATAAAGTTTGATACCCATATTGCCCCAACTCTTACGGTCCGGAAAATGTCCCCCCATCGGAACATCCCCGGGGCCTCCGGCCACTCCGGATTGTGGCCACTACTGCCGAAATGTCAAATTTCATATCCAGTATCAAAAACCCTAAAGTTTGATACCCATATTGCCCCAACTCTTACGGTCCGGAAAATGTCCCCCCATCGGAACATCCCCGGGGCCTCCGGCCACTCCGGATTGTGGCCACTACTGCCAAAATGTCAAATTTCATGTCCAGTATCAAAAACCATAAAGTTTGATACCCATATTGCCCCAACTCTTACGGTCCGGAAAATGTCCCCCCATCGGAACATCCCTGGGGCCTACGGCCACTCCAGTCCATGTGGTGGCCAGTTCCAATGATCGACTCCCGCGACTGGCATGTCGCTTAGCTGGTCCTTGCCTCCAAGCCATCTGATCTGCTCTCGGACCTCCAGGCCGTCTGCTACCAGGCCACCAGGCCATCTGCTTCTGATGTGTTCTCGTCGACGTCCAGCAGAAGAATGAATTTTCGGGACCGACCGAGCCTAGTTTTGTTGGCTCGTCGGCGATCCGAAAATTATGAGGTGGAGTGGGGGTGAATTTAGATACATCAATCTCACGTCTCTCGATTGACTGATTGGGAAACGTCCGTTCATCCAACCAGCGTGCACCAAAAAGAGGGGAAATTTGCCGAGAGGGGAATTCGTCACGTAACGTTTTCGCTTCGCGAAAATTTTGGATTGACACCACGTATAGAAACCTTAGGACAAAGTTCTTTGTCAAAAGTTGTATAAAGTCGGAATAAAATCATCCCTGAAATTTTCCTATAGATTGAACAATTGGCTATAGATTTGGCATTTAAACCGTACTTGATGCTTTTTTATGTTTTTTTTTTTTTTTGTAAAAAAATGATTCTTAATTTCTGTTACAAAATTGTCATCAATAGACTTTTTCGTAACTATTGATTTTAAATAGAATTCAATAATTTATTGATTTCGTACCATTATTTAACAGCCCGGCTAGCTCAGTCGGTAGAGCATGAGACTCTTAATCTCAGGGTCGTGGGTTCGAGCCCCACGTTGGGCGAGAAGTTCTTTTGTTAGAGAAAAGAAAATTATGAATCAGCAGCATTATGTTTTTTTGTTGCTTTTTACTTTTATTTGTTTTTAAGATTATCATTTTTTCAAAATCATTATGATCATTTATTGAATAAAATCTCTGGTTTTATTTAATTTTTTCATTAAATCATGAATGTTTGAATCTTTTCAATCATGAGATTTTACCTCCCCTGACCATTACTGCGTGGTGACATTCGCTGGAATGTGCACAATCCGCAGGAAATATCATGTACCGACTTCTCTCTCTCTCTCTCTCTCTCTCTCTCTCGAGGGGGGAGCTCAATAATGCAGTCAGTCAATCGCTCAGCCTCCATCATCGTCGATATAAAAGGTGTATTTTTAAACGCTTCACATCGTCTTCAACCCCGCTCCAAACATGTCGGAATGATGTTTTCATCAAAGCCACGTCTCACCACCACTTTTAACGTGATACGGTACTGGTTTTGCAAAAAGAGCTAAGTGCTCGCGGACAGATGGCGCCACCACGCGCATAGTTTGAATTGATTTAGGAATCGTCGGGGCCCTTTCAAAAAAGGCGCGGAAAAAAAGCAGTGTCCGTTTCACCAAAATAAGAGAAAAGAGAAAGGAGACGTCTCATAATTTCATAAGGTTGGTCCATTTTTAAACTGTTGAGTAAATACATTTAATCAAAACTGTCCGTTTTATCTCGGCGACGACGCAAGTGGGTGAGCCCGCCGTTTATCGGACATTTATTTCGAGTGTTTCGCGCATAAGCAATAAAAGTAAGCGGCCTAAATTGATACCTGACGATGCTTGTACCCTGAGGGACTTGCAACTTGCCCCAAAGTCGGTTGCAGTTTCGTTATGATTGATCTCGCGCATATTTTTACAAAACGGTGGCGGTCTTGATTGAATTGTTGATGCCTTCGCGCCGATGGTGGCTTTTGTCCCGTTATTGCGTGGACCAGATCGGTTGACAACGCAACAACCTGTTGCAATTGTGTGATTTCGATTGCACGAGATCGGGATCGCGCCAACTGGCACCAGCTACCGGTTTTTTTCCGGACGGCCGATTGAATACCTGCTTGTTCCAAGGGCCATGGGAAAATGATTTTCCCTTCAAACGCCGGACGTCCCGTAGAGGGAAGATGGCCAAAGGAAAAGCCAGCAAAGTGGTTCCGTGGGAAAATTGCGAAACTGTGTCGCGGAGTTCAAGGAGATCGATATGGATTTTGTTGTTTTTTTTGTGACGGATATGGAGGAATTATTTATTTATCAGGTGAACATATCAATTTCTTAATTTCAGGTAGAGTTTTTAAACAGGTATGGGAGTCGTAAAGCACTTGAGCGCTAACGATAATCGTTATTTTTCAGATATCAAAAGAAGTTCTACGTCTAAGTCCTATGTCAAAAGAAGTCACTTTGCATCATCAAGTTTTTCCATACAAGTCTTCATACAATTTTGCGGGCTTGTAATACAAAATGATTCCGTTAATATAAGAAAATCTGTATTTTGAGATGAGATTTTCTGATCAATTTGGTGTCTTTGACACAGTTATAGATTATAAATAGGACTATTCAGAAAAAAACACTCAAAAAGACGCAAAATATTATTTTTAGAAAAAAAATATTTTTGAAAAACATCGAAAAGGTGGCTAGTAAATTCAATATTTAATGTAAAGAAAGAAACTTTTGTGAAATTTTCTAATTTTTTCACAAAAAAAAATAAATTACAGGCCAAGGTGTCACTTAAAAAACTCATTTTTAAGTTTCTTGAATTCTTTGTAAGACTGTATCTCTGTTAATTACTGCCCAATTTGCCAAGTCTCAAAGATAACATTTTAAGATTTTTTTCCAGTTTTTCAAAATATTTTTTTCAGGCTTGGTTGTTTTCCATCACAAAGTATTAAAACAAAAATTTCGAAAAAAGATAGCCTAACAGTAATTATAACTTTGAAACGGCGCTTTTTTTTAATTCGGTAAAATTCTTTCCGAATAAAATATGATCTGGCCATTCAATATTTTTTGACCACAGTTTTAAATTTTTTCCAAAAAATAAATTCAAAAAAATCATATCATTTTAAACACATTTTGCACCATTATGCATTATGGCTTATAAGATGTCTTTTTGAGTCCCATAAAACAAATCACATTTATTCGAAAAGCTAAAAATGCGTATTTTGGGAATCCTACAACTTTGTAGAACATTGTTACACACCTAAAAAAACCCTCTAAATTTGCCAAAAAAAAAACAATATTTTTCATTGAAATTTGTTGTTTTAAATGAAAAATAACCCTTCAGGTATGTCGCATATTCGCAAAGTACATTAAATTTTCCATAAAATTACATGTTTCATACAATTTTACAGTAAAAACTTCATAGGTTTTAAATGTATTCTACATTAGCGAAAATATGGAAAATCACTGATTTGTTAATTCTTCAACTAAAAATAAATTCATCGCCCAACGTGGGGCTCGAACCCACGACCCTGAGATTAAGAGTCTCATGCTCTACCGACTGAGCTAGCCGGGCTTGTTTATAAAAAGCAAATAACGAGAAAGTATTGATTTTTTTTGTTAAAAAAAATGTAATGCTTCGGTAATTTGTTGAATTTTGTTTTACTTAGTCCGCAACGTTGAAAACTTCCACACTCCTTCTTATTATGTTTCCAAAATAATTTATTTTACCTATTAACGTATGAAGTCATGAATTAAAAAGAAACAATATTTTTATCACCAGAAAAAAGGTAAAATAAAATTGAATACTCTAGCAATATCCATCGCAATCTATAAGTTTTAAACTGTTTTATGTGAAACAACACAGCCGCAGTTTTAAAAAAGATACGGCATTTTTGGATGGCACCTCAAAGCCAATTTCTAACATTTTGTGAATTATCAAGAAATCAAGCACGGAAAAAGTCAGTTCTCGAAAACGTGAATTGTGTTCAAGAATTTGAGAACTGCGAAGGAATATATTCACGTTCATAGTTCAAATGTACCATACTCCATACTTAGTGATTCTTAAATTCATAAACACAATTCACGATTATGGGAATTGATTTTGTTCTGTAAGGTAGCACACGCCAGTTCTTGAACAACTGTGTTTTGTTATTGCTATCGGCATATTTATCATTTTCACCAGACGAAACTTGTTAAAGTTGTGTTTACCTTAAAGGAACTTCCAAAAACGTGAATCGTGGTGTCGATATGGCGCTGCCTTCCCGTGTCACATAGTTAGGGACCCTATTATCATTCAAACTTTATTGTTGTTTTGATTTTTCATCAACATTTCGTCGCTTGTGTGCTATTTGGTGACTATCGTCCTATAATTTTACAGTGCACTTTTCACAAGATAGCACTCAAGCAACTATTTGACAATCTGAGAACAATATTTTGATCCATTGCAGTAGTACAGTACACCGTGAGTGTCACATCAGGTCGTGCATTACATTTTTAGAAGACCAATGTGACAAGATGACAGAGTTTGAACATCCTCATAAAAAGAATTCCTCGCCCAACGTGGGGCTCGAACCCACGACCCTGAGATTAAGAGTCTCATGCTCTACCGACTGAGCTAGCCGGGCCGGTTGAGAGTACTTTCGAGTACGTCCAATTTCAAATTTAATCTCGTCAAAAGAAAAGAAAGAAAATCAAAAGCTGCCAGCAAAACATCCTCTGTTTGACACATCAATCGGAATCCGCGTCAAAACAGATCCATTCTCACTGGATGCCAATGAGCGAGAGGGAAACACTTCCAATATGAAATTCGATTCTACTTGAAATTGCTGCTTTCAGCACTTCTAGCCACAAATTGATAACGATCGGCACCATCCACCAAGTGGAATCGCTCTATTCCACCGTCACAATCCGCAATCCGACCCCGGTCGGACGCCACAAAACCGAAAACATTGCTCCAACACCAAATCATAACAAACCAGATCCCGATGGTGCCATCCCGCTCACTCCTTCAGCCGCGAGTGGATTCCGATTGGAGCCAGCCAGTCGCGCAAAACATCCCCTACTTGAGGGGGCCTTTTCGACCCGGAATCGCCACCGGAGCGGGACACCTCCGGTGGGATTCGATTGCTGGGGTGGGAAATTGTCACCTACCTTGGTCGGTGGAGCCGTGGGCGTCCGAATACAGCAGGATAAACACCAAAATAATAACACCAACACTCGCACTTGACGCGGCCATTTTTAATCGCGAACCGAGAATTGACTTTTGTTTTTGTTTTTCTTATTTTTTAGCTGTGAATGGGGGGAAAACGTCAGATTGTGGGAATGACAGGTGCTACAGCTAATGTGCTGTGTGGGGATTTTAGCTGAAACGATGCATTCATTGATAAATATGGCGAATGGAAATGTTTCTGAAGGGGTTGGAAGTGTGATTCTGATTGGAAGCTTTTGAGGTTAAATCTGTTTTCTTATTGGAAGTTTCGCAACAAAGAAAATAATTTCGTTATAATGTCCACTATTTATTGATACCATTCAATGTTTTGAATTATAAAGATATCATTCAAATGTAGTTATTCTTAAGGTGAACTAACGTTCCACTCTACACTTATTGCTATTAGTGTTGCAAATATGCATTACTTAGCTTTACTTGAAGAACTCACTAGGTGTTATAAGATTGATTAAACTTTAACTGCAAAATATCGCCTTTCTTTGCGTTACAAATTTAGTTAGGTTCAATTTTGCAGAGTGCCTGCTAAGGATTAGATATTGTTTAACTTATAAATCAGCAAATTACTAGCATTACTAGCACTGCACAATACCATTCATGTTCACCTGTTAGTTATTTGAGTAGATTTGAAAGTCCAATAGGACTTTTCCAACGTGTCCAATTAGAGTAATCAATAGTTTGCTGTTCGTAATGGCAACAATTTAGCGATAACTGATTAACACAGAAAGCTCGTCGCACTACTTGGTAAAATGTGTATGAATTTTGATTTCCATGCCGATCATGTCCGTTCTATGGCACTCGATCCGAAGCTGGTCAGCAGAATGTACTGAAATCATCCTCAAGACCTGGCTACTTGCTGATACAATCATGGTGTATCCGTTTTTGTTATTTATGAATTGTTCAAAGGATCACAACTCGCTTCCCCTGTGGCCATTGCTGCCTTCTCTATCAATTATTCCGGACGGTCTGTCTCAGCGTCGCGCCAAACCCTTCGTAGTTCAGAGTCCAAGATCATTTGGTTACAAGTTTGTTGTTTGTTTTAGCGCCCTACAACGAGGGCACAAAATGCTAGCAAAGACAGGACGGTTCGCCTATCTCTTCCGGCGGTTCGATCTTGAATCCGTGCGAATCCAGCGCCTGAAGCTCCAGTCTCGATCGGTTCGAATCGACCAACGTGTTGGCAATATCTTGGAACATCTCTTCGATACCTTCCCCCGTCCTACAGGACGTCTTGTACGTCGCACTGATCAAGCTGTGACACTGCTCGCAGAACGATTCCATGTCCGCCTCGGTAACTTCCGGATTCCCCGTCTGCTCCATATCGACCTTGTTCCCAACGAGGAAGATCTTGGCATTCTCAGCGTAGGTGACCACATCCAGCATGTGCTGTGACAGGGAGTGGAACGACGCCGGGTTGTCCAGAGCAAACACCAACAGAGCAGCCTCAGCAAACTTGTAGTAACTGGAAGTGACCGACGCTACCCGCTCCATACCGCCCGTGTCCCACAGCTGAAGCTGCAAAACCAAAACAAACATTAATCCCTACATCAACAATGAGGAACCAACCAACCTTAATGTTCCTGTCCCCCACCGCAAAGCTCCGATCGTAATGGTCCAGCCCGAGCGTGGACTGCCGATCGGTGGCCGTCACAAACGAGTTGGTCGCGAACCGCCTGAACAGCGAGC
Source organism: Culex pipiens pallens (assembly GCF_016801865.2). Classification (NCBI taxonomy): domain Eukaryota; kingdom Metazoa; phylum Arthropoda; class Insecta; order Diptera; family Culicidae; genus Culex; species Culex pipiens. Next base: position 1,062,501 of record NW_026292818.1, read on the forward strand.
TCTTTCCCACGCCGTACTCGCCGCAGAGGATGATCTTCTGCTCGGGAATGCGCACCGAGGCCATCGGGTTGAAGGCGGCCACTGCGACCCACCAGCACCACTAGGTTCCTGTCCAAGGGAGTTTCTGGGTAATGTGACAAAGAACCTAAACAAGGAGGGTTTCGCTTCCTGTGGGTGTGTGTTTTTGCACTGATTTAATTAATCGCTTTCGATCGGAATCGGAATCGACTGACTGACGGGACGAGCTAATGAGGAAGGATGACAGGTCTTTATTTTGGTTTCCCTCCTGGAAAAGGAGACAGTAATCCGATGGCAGGGTTGGATTTTGGGGGAGGGGATTGTGTCTTGGGTTGTATAGAAGATTGATGCTATAAAATATTGCATGCAATCTAGTGACGAAACGACCGTTTGTAATTTCAATTTCAGGGCTTGTGCATTATATTTTAATTAAATTATTCGGTACAAAGAATAATTACAAAAACATAAAAATATTCCCATCACTTTATACTTAACAAAATGTCAAAACATGTTATCAAGTTATCTTCTCCTTCTCAGTTCAATTATTTAAGAAATAGAGATTTTATGCAACAAGCTGCAAAAAAAGATTTTTTCCGCACAAGTTGTACATTTATCCAACGAGGTTGAAAGAATTATTGTTGTAAAAAGTGCGAGGTATAAGTGCGGGCAAAATCCAAGTTACAGTGCAAAGATCAATAGAAATCATATAATCGTCTGTTGTGTGCTATCTTGTGACAACGACCATTTTGGTCGAACATGAGTGAATGATGACGTTTTGCTATACTTAACAAACACTACAAGATGCTTTAACACGATTTTGGAAATTCGCTTCCGTTTCTCGGATATCGCAAAACACACTTGTGACATAGATTATTTTAGCATCAAAATGTTCGTACACACTTGTGACACGTCATATGTTGTTGGAAAATGTGGAATTTTTTTATTATTTTTCACAAATTTGGGTTGATACTTATTTTTTTAAAACAATTTCATCTTTTGTTTTTGAAAATACACTGATTAAGTCGGTTAAACTATTGATTTAAGTCTATTTTAGTTCGTATGGGAATTCTGTGCACACTAGTGACACGTAGTACAATTTTACTTTCGAAACACACTTGTGACACGTGCTTTTCAGATTTTTGTTTACATAATTCACTGTATCTTTTAACTGGTGTAACCAAATCAGTTGAAACCTGGAGCGTTTGTTAAGCGATAGTATACGAACCGATTGCTTCAAAAAGTTTGGCTCTATCATTCATAGTTTTGAAAATATTTATCATCAAACTTAAAAAATCAATTTTCTCGAAAAGTACTAAATGGTCGTTGTCACAAGATAGCACAAAACAGACGAAATATAGACAGTTTGTTATATGATTCATCCATTATAATATGAGTACTTAGATCATTATATGGTTTGCAATTTCAAGTCTTCATACAATTTTATGCAGTTATCCACACACAATTGTTATATAAAATTTTCGAAATCCTTCATCTAACAAACTATTTTTTTGATCGATTTAGTGTCTTAAGCAATGTTGTAGGTTTGGAAGCGTAATTTTGAATTTTTGGCTCTTTTAAAATGTTAGTCTTGAATCAAGGCTCTTGAATCTAAAATTAACGATTTTTGCATTTGTTTTTCGGGGTGATCAGAAAATTTCACGATTGATTGATTTTTGGACATTGAAAATCGGAAAATAGTTTCTGAGATATCGGCAATTGAAAAATGACTGCTGTTTGGGTGAAAAGATCGATTTTCATTGTAACATATAAATGATTTATTGTACGATTAGTACCTAGCTGGACTCGGTCGCTGGAAACGACCGGCGACTCAACGACCGACGAAATAGGCGGCGGGCCAGATGCGGGCATAAAAATGTCAAAATCTCTTCCCCCTCACTTCGTCTCACCAACCAGCTGCAGCTTTGTTGGCAAACAAACGGAGCACGCGGTCGCATGATGGCGGCATCGATCCAGAATTAGGGGTGATCATGTGATTAAAAATGAAAGTTTTTTCAAGAAAAATAATATTTTCCGACCGAATAAAAAAATTGCGAGCATGTTCAAACAATTATTCATGATGTCGGAAAAGTGATAAAAAAGCAAAATTTTAATCCATAATTTTTCTATAAATTGAATTTTTTCACTCCAACTGGGAACCCCTAGGTCTATCCACGACCGTTTCCAATGACCGTGAGAAGATGCCAGAAAATCCAGCTACGAGCTAAATCCACAATAATAGGAAATCACAATAATAGGAAACAAGCACATTTTCCAAAATCCAAAAATAGATGATGTCACTCTAACCAAAAAATTGTATAGTAATTTCCAATTTCAAATTTCATTTTACATCAAAAACTTATGAAAAAAAATAGTTTTACTTAAAATCCATGATTTTAAATAAATCAATATTTCTTTAAAAATTCAAATCTCGGCTGCATTTTTTTGCCCCTGTTTCTGAGTGGTTTAATGTCTTTTTTGGTCTCCAAATAAAAAAAATCGAAAGAATCAGATTGTGGGAATTCAACTTTAAGTGATGTAAATATGAATGAAATGTGATTTTTTAAATATTTTTTTATGAAAAGCTGCCAAAATTGCATAGAGATCAAATCTGGTCAAACTTAATGATGCAAAATGGAGTTCTTTGGAAATTTTTATTTAAATAAAAATATATAAGAAATCGAAATCCAGGTTTCGTGGAAAATTGCACCTGTTTTATTTTAATGGATCATAATTTTCTACTTTGTTCCATGTTAAAATAATAATAAAAAGCTGGAAAACAATCAAAATTGAAAACATGTTTTTAAGTCCAGTCACCGAATGCTGATCGCTAACTGGGCTGAACGAAAAATAGCGAGGGGACCACCGATGCATAATATTTTTCTGATGAATTATAAAAATGAAAGTTAATCAAATTTATTTACAATGCTTTCTTTTCATATTTCTTTAATTATTAATTGAAATTAAATAAAAGTCTGAAAAAAGTTTTAATATTTTTTTTTAGACCAAATTATTTTCAATGTTTATGTTCAAACTCGGTCCGCAAAATCAGGGGGCAAACTTTTTTTTTCAATAAACATCAAAATTTCAATGGAAATAAAAATCCAATGAGCTGAAAGCAGTTTTTAATGTTTTTTCTTGCGTTAAAAATCATTTTTAGCATTTCTGAGATCGATCAAAACTATTTTGAATTTTTGTGAAATTCCGTTGTCCATCAATGCTTCGATATTTTGAAAACTAATGATTGCAAAACAACTGCAGTGAAGGAAGGAAAATGCACATCCATTAACCCTTCGATCATTAAAAAAAACCCTCGGTCATTTCAATTTGTTTTGGTTTTTTGACGATTGTGTGCTTTTAACTGGGCTACGGCCCAGTTATCGAGCGCCCAGTTAAAAAGCAGCCCAGTTAAACAACACTCAGTTACCGAACAACTACTGCTATTTAAAAATAAATTAAAATAATATTTAAAAGGGTTTTCAAATGATCAACTAGATAACAAAAATCTTTTCAGCTCAGTATGAATCCAAGCTATTCGGTAAGCGTTAAAATCACATTTTTTAATATAAAAAAAAACAATCTTCAGTTTATCTGTAAGTTTTAAAATCAATATAATACTTAATTTTAACAAAAGTTAACAATCAAATAAGGCCGATGCAAATATTTTAATAAGTTTTTGTCCCTCGGCCCTGGCCGAGGTCAAGGGGGGGGCAAAAAAATAAAAAAATATAAAAATTTAAATAACAAACCATAGTCTTCATATTTAAATGAAAAAAGTGTTTTAAAATGCATTTTACACTAGTTCAGTTGTTTTGCAATCATTAGTTTTCAAAAAATCTAAGATCCGACAAAAACAAAAATTGTATCGAAAAAAAAGATTTTGCATCGAAAATTTTCAAAAAATCTTAAGATTTTTTAATAAACCCAAGCATGCTAAAAATGATTTTAAACGCAGGAGAATGTATTTTAATTTGATTTCAGCTGGTTGCACTTGAATTTTCATTGAAATTTTGAAGTTTATTGTAAAAATATTTTTTTTGCCTCCTGATTTTTCGAACCAATTTTGAAGGGGGGGGGGGGGGGTGACAAAAACTTTTAAAAATATTTGTACCAGCCTAACAAAACAAAAAAAAGTGCGCTGTTTGAAAATAATAGCATGATTTCTCGATTGCAAATTTTATCATTCGTTTTCGTTTATTTTTGGGATTGATTTTTTTATATTAAAAAATTAATAGAGAATCTGAAAAAAAAATATTTTGGAGACAATTTTTTTTTCTAAATTGGCCTCATTATCTTAGCAACCAGTCTGAAAAAACTTTTTCGATTACATAAATCGTTTTCAAATAGTAGTTTATGCAACAAGTTGTAAAAAGAGGATTTTTTCAGCACGAGTCGTACATTTATCCAACGAGGTTCACCGAGTTGGATAAATACGACGAGTGCTGAAAAAATCAAGTTTTGCAACGAGTTCCATACAACATTTTTTGCAATTTCGAAAAACACCCATTGAGTGAAATTTTAAGTCGAATTTTCATGTATTTTGTCAATAAATCGTTTAAATAAAAAAAATGTTGAAAAGTGTTACTTTTCAAAACAAGTGCTGAAAAGTTCAACTTTTCAGCACCCATTTCAGTGCTGAAAAGTAGAACTTTTCAGCATTTATTTTGAAAAGAGTTGCTATACGATTCTGTTATTTTTGGTACAGAAAAGTAGGCTATTTCGTCGTTCAAGAATGACAGGAAAAGTAAGTAGTTTCACGACGGAATTGCAAAAATAATATTTCAAACAACAAAATACAAAACTACAAGTGAGGCTTTTGAGTCTTTTGAGCAGGATTTTAATGTTTCATATAAAAATATTGCAAATTAAATCTATTCAAAAAATTAGATGAAATTATTATTTTACAGACTTTTTGACCTGAAAAATCTCAATCATCTGTTAACAAAAATTTTTTTAATTGATTTTAGTTGAAACTTTCGACAACGTTGTCATTTGATTAGATTGAACTGCAATTGAAAAGCTCAAACCTGCACTTAAAACTAAATAAGTGTTTTTTTCGTTTTCCAAAATTGACAAGATACAGAACAATTTCAAGCTTTTTTAAATGAGTAAATAAATATCTCTACTGAAAAATCTAACAACGCTGAATAAGTGTTCCGTTGTGGTACTTTGATCTTTTTTAAGTTTCTTTTGATAACTGAGGTAAATTCCAAACGAATCCCAATTTCCAAGAAATTAGGAAAAGCATTTGTAATCTAAAGCAAAAAATTAAACTTTGCTGAAAGAGTTTGTCTTGGCAAAGATTTGGTGAAGACCATTCAAACGATATTACTTCAAGAGTCTGATTTTGTATAATAGCCGAATTTTGAAACATTGTCATTAATAATGTTGCTTTACTTACTTTCGCCTAAACTTTAAAAGCAATCAAACAAACATTACAAAATCCCTCAATCGCCCCTCAATCGAAGTCAAACAAAACAAACCCCCCACAAAGAAGTCAAAGAAAAAAACTTTACATTACCTTCAAAATGTTTATTTCCTTCCAGCAAACAAATTCCCAGCGCCAGTGCAAACACGACCTCTCTCCCCGTTACCGTTGTTCCGTTACCCTCGCGTGCAAAGTTTGTGCAACATAATTGGCTGCCAACCGGGCGCACGCCGAAGGTGGATGTCATCAACCTCAGAAATGATTGCCAAGTGGGTGGGGGTGGTGGTGGGGGGTGATAAATTATGCATTTGGAGGCAAACCACACACAATGATGCACACAAACGCACGTTTCAGCAGGGAAGGAAAATTCATTGGGGTTTCCCCGGCATGGTTTAACGGTGAGTTAAAGTTGATTTTTTTTTTCATTTTGAAGAAAAAAAGGTGGAAAATTTCACCGGTGTAAGTAACCTTCATTATGTTTGTACCTAAAATATGACCAACTTTGAGTACGAGTTTTTTCGCAGAAAAAAAAACGAACCTCCTCCGGTCCATAACTCATCTGTTCGGGGAAAAATTAAATAAACATATGAAGACCTGAAATTTTCCCGACGAGCGTCGGGTCGGATGCTGCTGACTTTTCCTCAAGCAGCAAAGGAAAGTCTCTCTTGTAACGCGTAAAGAATAAAAACAACATTGTTGGTTGCTTGTAGGAGTTTGTGTGTGTGTGTTTTGAGAGGGAAAACTTTTCGCAAATTTTCCCCCTGATGGTAAAGCTAAAGGTAACAGCTTTTCTCGTGAAAAAAAAACCCAAACCAGTCAGTCAAAGTCAAAAATTTTGGGTTGTGAAAATGTTTGCTGGTAAAGTGGTGAAAAAGAGGCTAGAGGAATTTTCCGCGTGTAGAACTCAGCACGTGGTGAAAGTTTTGCATGCATGCAAATTAGACAGATTTTCCACCGTCTCGGGTTTGCCTCTGGAGCTGCTGCTGAATTCCAGAAGCGATTAAAGTATACATTACCGGGGTAATCCAATTATGGGAAAGTGTAGTTGGGAATTTTGGGATGCCTAACATGTGGTAGAAGTTTGCTGCTTGAATATTAATTGTGTCTGGTGATCGGATTGTATTTAAAATTATGAAGAACTTTGAAGATTTTCAAATTTTGAGCATCTCATCAAACCACATAATTGATTCTTGATAAAGTTAACACCTAACCTTGAATTCTTCACACCATATAATCACTTCCTAGGACAGGCAGCATAAAGCTACTAAAGTAAGCAGCCCAAACCACACACCCGGGATGAGAAACTAATTTATCGACATCATCTCCAACGCCATTTCCACCCCTCCCTTTAAGGGCAAAAAGCACTTACTGATCCAGTTACTGATGAGATGGGAAAGCATTTGCGTTGGAAGGAAAGGACAAGAACCCCCCCGTAAGATTATAACCAAGAAAACCGATATCGACGTCCTCGTCGTAATAATCATCAGCTGACTCTGGGATAAAGTCTGCTTACAAAACACACAAACACACACGTGGCATGTAACCTGGACCCCGACCTCCTGGAGAGCGAGCACCACCATCTAAACGAAGAGATACGAGCGCAACGTTCGATCGATTTCCTTGGGTGACCCTCCAGACCTGGCGGTAGAATGTGGGAATCGTAGGACAGAATCATCGCGCTGTTGGCGTCCTTGGCCAACATCATCGAGAAACAGGGTTGGGTTGGAGACGTCCGTAAATTACGAATTCAAGATTTATGTGACTGCAAAACTAAGAATAAACGCAAAGTGAATCAAAAAATTAAACCTGACCATAAAACTTAAACTTAAGATTTAGTAAAGTCAACTAAAAAAAATATTTTTTATGCAAGTATTGAAAACTTAAAATAACGAAAATCTAAACATTTTCTTATATGATTCACAAATGAACTCAAAAGCTCGAGAAAAAAGGGGGAAATTATATGGACAATAATATGAAATCGGGAAAATAAAAATTCTAAGCTTCTGAATTTAATCTATCAATTAATTAAAGGTTACGACCTTTTGAAAAAAGCCTTAGAATTGAAATTATTTTACACTAGAAATATGAAAACAGTAAACAAAATTAAAAAAAAACTCAATAAATTCATAACATTGCAAAACATTCAACATTCTTAAAAATGTATAGGCTTTTGTCAAGCTTAGAATGTTTTATTGAATTTATTCAAATATGCATGAAAAGTGTCGAAAAAATTATCGAAAATTGAACAATTTGGCCATTAAAATTTTTTTAGGTTTTTTGCCCCTCCACCTTTAAAAACTTTTCCAAAGAATAAGAAAGCAAAAAAATAATAACTGATCAAAATTTAAATTTTCATTGAAAAACTTGTGAAAACGATTAGAAACTAAACAATGCATATAGCTTTTTTTATGTATTTTCAATGTAAAGAAGAATTTTTAATCTGTTTACAATTTTTGAAATTTGGGACCACAAACGAAAAAGTTTACTATTTTGTTTTCGTAAATTCTTGGATATTTGATTTTAGATTTTGCAGTTTTGTGATACTTTTCACAAGTTTTTTTTTAAGATCAGGCTTGAAATTTTGAATTTAGTTTTTTTGCCCCCCTGGCCAGAGTCGTGCGACAAAAACTTTTAATAAAATTTCTACCTGCCTTATGTTTGAAATAACATCATTATGGTAATAATAAGATACTGTTTCTTGTTTCTAACAGAATCTATTCTATTTGATGTTTTCTTCGGGTACTTTTAAAGATGATATTTAACAATTATTTCCAAGTTAGACCTTATTTAAGTAACACCTGTTTAAACACAAAACAACAATAATTTCAACCATTTTAAATTGTAAAATGAATACAAAAAAGTCTAAATCTGCACAGCAAAAAATTAAATGCAAAATTATCTATGCCAATTTATTAATATACATAAAAATAAATTTCAGTTCCCTGCAAAGTTCACTTTACTCAAGAAAAGATAACTCAACAAAAATAGATAAAAATAGTGATGTAATTTTACCAAAATGCTATTTCCTCATATCATAAACAGGTTTAAATATTTATAATTATTTTTCAAGCATCTTGTTTTGTAAGTTAAAGAATACATTGTTTTTTAAATGGTAAAATGACAAAAAAAAACATTTTTCAATCACACCTCAATTATCAGAACTACAAAATGCAAATTTTTTTTTAAACACCAATTTCATCACTTTAATTTACAAGTGGAGAATATTCAATGATTATAGTCACTTAAAAATATTAATTTCCATGGATTTTTTGTTGTTGCTTTTTTAAAATACTTTGTTAAGGAAAACCACCCCCGAAGAAAATATTTTAAGAAAGCTGAGAGACTTTAAAATCCGACAATTAGTTTCTGAGATACAGCCTCTTTCAGAATTCAAATCGATGAAAATGTGTTTATCTAAGTGTCACCTAATTAGCCTGTAATTTTCAACGGAAACCAACTTTAGTTAGTGTAGTGTTTCAGTTTATTAACTAAAATAATTTCGAAATTTTAAAATCAGGCATAATTTTTGAAACGGTCTACAATTAGACAATTTTCCTCATTTCATATTTTAAACCTTATATTAAAAATGTTAAATTATTGTTATTGAAAAGATTATAAAATATCACTTTATGAAAACTTCGGTAAAGTAATTGTTGGGATAACTGGAACAGTACTCTGGCAACACTGCCATGCCAGCCAGAGTATTTGCACTGGGCTCTCCGGTGACAACTCAGTTGTCATCCGGAGATGTCAACAACAGTCTTAACTGTTTTTAATCTGTTGTTATCGTCATTCATATTGTGATTCGTTCTTGTTCGTCCAGATCTTGTTTTGTGTGGTCGTGGAGAATGTCTTCTCCCGACCTGTGTAAATAAACAGTTTTAATTTGTTTACGTCGTGTGTTTTATTCGTGGCCGGTGGCCACGATCAACTCCGCGGGGCACGTCGTAACAGTAATTTTCGATTGCAAATTTATTTTTGCTTTTTTAACCCTGAATTTTTCTGAGCTGTGTTATTCTAAAATTTTGGTATCAGTAGTTAAATTTTTACATGACTAAACAGAAACAGGCAAAAAAAAGTTACATTTCATTATTGGACGTTCTGGGTCCTCCAAAGTGTCCTGTAATACAGATTTTGGAGTCTACCGCCATAACAAAAAGATTCTACCAAGTTTCCGATGATGGTTCATATTCAGTGATGTCCCTGGGACCCTTTGGCAACACTATGAGCTATGTGGATCACTTTTGAGATGTTCTGGGTCCTCAAAAGTGCCCTGGAATACAGATCTTGGAGTCTACCGCCGTAACAACAAGATTCTACCAAGTTTCCGATTATGGTTCATATTCAGTGATGTCCCTGGGACTTTTTGGCAACACTCTGAGCTATAAAGATCGCTTTTGAGTTGTTCTGGGTCCTCCAAAGTATCCTGGAATACAGATCTTGGTATCTACCGCCGTAACAACACGATTCTACCAAGTTTACAATTATGTTTCAAATTCAGTGATGTCCCTAGGACACTTTGGAAATACTCTGAGCTTTGTAGATCACTTTAGGGATGTTCTAGGACGTCCAAAGTGTCCTGAAATACAGATCCTGGAGTCTACCGGCATAACAACAAGATTCCCAAAAGTGATCCACATAGCTCATAGTGTTGCCAAAGGGTCCCAGGGATATCACTGAATATGAACCATAATCGGAAACTTGGTAGAATCTTGTTGTTACGGCGGTAGACTCCAAGATCTGTATTCCAGGACACTTTGGAGGACCCAGAACATCCCAAAAGTGATCCAAATAGCTCAGAGTCTTGCCAAAGGGACCAAAGGGATATCACTGAATATGAACCAAAACCAGAAACTTGGTAGAATCTTGTTGTTACGGCGGTAGACTCCAAGATCTGTATTACAGGACACTTTGGAGGACCCATAACATCCCAAAAGTGATCCACATAGCTCATAGTGTTGCCAAAAGGTCCCAGGGACATCACTGAATATGAACCATCATCGGAAACTTGGTAGAATCTTGTTGTTACGGCGGTAGACTCCAAGATCTGTATTCCAGGACACTTTGGAGGACCCAGAACATCTCAAAGGGATCCAAATAGCTCAGAGTATTGCCAAAGGGTCCCAGGGACATCACTGAATATGAACCATAATCGGAAACTTGAAAGAATCGCGTTGTTACGGTGGTAGACTCTAAGATCTGTATTCCAGGACACTTTGGAGGACCTAGATCATCCCAAAGGAGATCAAAAGGTATCGAAGTGGTGCCAAATGGTCGCGAGGTTGTGGCTGGTTATAACTAAACTTCATTTGCCTGGAAAAATCGTTGATAGCTTGATTTTCATTCAAAAATTTCGGAAGATTCCAAATTTAAAGTTTTCAGGATGTTCTAGGTCGTCAAAAAAGCCATTGACAACCACTCAAACATGTTTCCTAGGTAGAAAAACTCATAAGTTACAACTTTGCTGAACAATGTTGTATGTTTTGAGCACTGTGTGATTTTATACAACCGAATTTCGGTATGGGTCATATATGACCCATCAGGCCTGAAAGGGTTAAAAGAAAATTCGTTTTTTTTTTGGAAAATATTTTTTTTTTTTCATTCAAATCTGAAACAAGGTTTTGCACCAGAATGCACTATGGCTAGAAAGATGTATTTTTGAGTCATATAAAACATACCAACAAATTACAAAAATAAAAAATAAGTATTTTGTGATTTTAACTTTAAGTGATACATATTTAAAATAAAAAAATGAAATTTTGCCGAAGAAACCAAATTGATCTGAAAATCCCTTCTCAAGAAACAGAATTTCATACATTTAAATGCCCATTTTGCATGCCTTAAGGGACTGGAGAGATTGTATGGAGACTAATATGGAAAAACTAATGATGCAAAATTCTTTTTTTTTTTTTTTTTGACATAGGGAATGCATGGACAAAATTTCTACAAAAAAAAACAAATTTTAAAATCGGGTAATTATTTGCGAAACTCTAAAGAACTACTCAGATTGAAAATTGAGGTTTATCACAATTTTCACGAATAAGTTGAAACTTAGGGGTGATGCTTAAAAGGAGGGAATGATCGGAATTCGATGAAAATCGAGATTTTTGCTTGTTTTGATTGTGTCAACAGCCTCAAAAAAATTAATCTTGATCTAAAAATGTTGATTTCGAGTGTTGATACGCTTGAAGTGGTATGACCCATATTCTAAATTTTCATCATTATTTGCAAGTTTTATGAAATATTGTTAAAAATGCAGAAAGCAAACCAGAAGTTTCTTTTTCTTTTATCTAGATAGAAACAATCTTAAATAAATAATCATAAAACACTGTGGTTAAAGCATGGATGCAGTTACTGGACATATAAAAGCATATCGCAAATTAAAAATTGTAAAATTAATTTATTGAAGTTTGAAATTTGAAGTTTAATTTGGAAAACTATCAGAATCATTCAAAAATTAATTGAAAAAAAAAAACAATCCACAGAATTGAAAAAAATATGTAGTTTAAAATTCTTGTGTTTTAAAGTTCCAAAGAAAATGCTGCAATGAACTATGACTATTTGACTACCCATATTTGAAATATAAGCTATTTTAGGAAAGTGCATTAGAACATCCTTGACCACTTAGTGTTTATCTCGATGTTTCCAATTAAAAAGAAGTTTTTCAAAATAAGAGTAGTTAACTAATAAAAAAAGTTCAACAATTTTAATTGATTGATCTATGAAGGTATGAAAATGAACTAAACACAAAATTTAAGACAACTTCTAGCTAAAATTGATTAAAATTCTAGCACAACTTAACTAACATTCAAATTGAACCGAAAAAGAAACAAAATCAAAAAGATAAAAATAAAGTAAACTATGAACGACCCCTGCTACTGCAGAAACTCATTGAGAAAAAAAACAGTCAAACAGGACATCTCACACGTGTACATTTACCTCGGAGAATCCGAACCATCAAATGCTGCTCCTTTTCCATCTCGAGATCTCGAGTTGCTGCTGCTACCAAGCCCGGAAGACTCATCCATTATTCAGACATGAAATTGCCAAAGCACACACAGGAAAAACCTAATGATTATTTAAATACTGCCATCGTTTTCGCACGACGACCACCGACGACGTCGAAAAAGCTTTGGCTGAGAAAAAAAGCTCCGTTCGAGACGTGGTCGTTTCAAGAAAAAGGCGAGCAACGCGTTACAGATTGTGGTGTGTGCGAAAATGCTCAACGAGGCAAAGTTAGTTTTGCTTTTAAAAGAAGAGCGACATTTACGAGCAATTCCCACTATAATTATATTAGGGGGAAGTGAATTGGAAGGGAACTTTAACGACACGTTTGGAGATGGCGAGTGTTGGCGGGGAAAAACGACTTTTTCAGAAGATATCTGGCAAATTGGAGCTATTTTGGAGTGAAAATTTTGTAAATGAAGTTGATACAGAAAATTATTCTAATTTTTTTTAATTAGTCTCACCTCATCAATTCATTTTTATTAGGAACATCATTCCGACTGCCACATCATCAAACAGCTATTACTTTAGTAATTCCCATAAAACAAACTAGTCAAGTTTGACATCATCAATTAAAAACTCCTTCTTCTTCAAACATCACCTTCCTCTCTATTTGCCTACCAAACCTCTTTATTTCGTGTCTAGAAACCATTCCACCGAAAACTTTCCCGTGCCACATGGCTCACTTAAGATTTGCTGAATGGATACTCAAACGGCAATAAGACATTCCAACGTGAGGCAACCCGAGCAAAAGAGTTCAATTTGCATTTCCGCGCTCCGTCGGAAAATCAATCTCCCTTGATGAGAATTCTCTCCCTCTCCAGGAAACTTCAAACCAAGGTGAAAATCTGGAATCGTGACCATTTTTCATTCTGGCATGAGATTTCCACTGTCACTCTCTCCGAAAATGTCGAGAGAATTCTCAAACTATCTCAAGAACCTCTGTAATACGTGGTGAATATCGTGAAAATCGTTGTCTTTTTCACCACTCTCAGCTGGTGCACGGAATTCGGGAAATCGGGGGTATTTTTTGGGACTCTAGACGAGGTGATCTTCGCACACTCTCCCTGTGCTTGTTTACCTTGACACGGGTGCGCGCTCCAATGCATATTTTATTGGCTGATTAATAAGTTGAGCCCGGGGTGAAGGGCGTCTAGGGAGAGTGGTGTTACTTCCATTACTCACCGGGTGAGTGCAGCTGGTACAAAGTAGTTGAATTAATGGTGGACGATTAATTTTACGATTAGTTTTGATAAAAAAATTCTGCATGAAAACACGATGAGGTCATTTTTGTAATTTTTGTTATTTTGTCATTTTTGTCATTTTGGTCCATAGAACGATACCATTATCATTTAAATTGTAACAAAATGCGTAGAGGCATAGTCTGTAACACTACATAAATTACTGCATACTTTTTTCACATAATATATAGGAAATGTTAATAAGATCACTGAAAAATGACATTTTTTTAAAATTGGCAAAGTTCTTAAATTTTTAGAAATCTTCTTTCCAATACTTTTAAAGATCAAAAATTAATTGAAAATTTGATTTTTTTCGAATTTTTCAATCGAAGCCTGCCTAAAGGCTGATAGTTGATAATTTTGGTCATTTTTGTCATTTCGGTCATTTTGGTGTTTTCGGTAATTTTAGTAATTTTGATAATTTTGATCATTTAAGTAATTTAGGTCATTTCAGTCATTTTGGTCATTCGGTCATTCGGTCATTTCGGTCATTTCGGTAATTTCAGTCATTTTGGTCGTTTCGGTCATTTCGGTCATTTCGGTCGTTTCGATAATTTCGGTCATTTTGGTAATTTCGGTCATTTTGGTCATTTTGGTCATGTTGGTCATTTTGGTCATTTTGGTCATTTTGGTCATTTTGGTCATTATAGTCGTTTTGGTCATTTTGGTCAATTCGGTAATTTCGGTCATTTCGGTTATTTTGTTCTTTTTGGTCTATTCGGCAATTTTGGTTATTTTGATAATTTTGGTCATTTCGGTAATTTTGGTGATTTCGGTCATTTCGGTCATTTCCGTCATTTCGTCATTTCGATCATTTCGATCATTTCGACCATTTCGGTCATTTCGGTCATTTCAGTCATTTCCGTCATTTCCTTCATTTAAGTCATTTTGGTCATTTCGGTCATTTTGGTCATTTCGGTCATTTTGGTCATTTCGGTCATTTCGGTCATTTCGGCTATTTTGGTCATTTCGGTCATTATGGTCTTTTCGGTTATTTTGATCATTTTGGTCTTTTCGGTAATTTTGGTCATTTCGGTCATTTTGGTCATTTCGGTCATTTCGGCTATTTCGGTCATTTCAGCCATGTTGATAATTTCGGTCATTTTAGTCATTTCGGTCATTTCGGTCATTTTGGTTATTTTGATCATTTTGATTATTTTGGTCTTTTCGGTAATTTTGGTCATTTCGGTAATTTCGATAGTTTCGGTCGTTTCGGTAATTTCGTTCGTTTCGGTCATTTCGGTCATTTCGATAATTTAGGTCATTTTGGTAATTTCAGTCATTTTGGTAATTTTTGTCATTTCAGTCATTTCGGTCGTTTTGGTCATTTTGGTCTTTTCGATCATTTCGGTCATTTTGGTCATTTCGATAATTTCAGTCATTTTGGTAATTTCGGTAATTTCGGTCATTTTGATTATTTTGGTCTTTTGGGTTATTTCGATAATTTTGGTCACTTCGGTAATTTTGGTCATTTCGGTCATTTTGATCATTTCAGTCATTTCGGTCATTTCGGTCATTTCGATAATTTTGCAAATTTTGGTTATTTCGGTCATTTCGGTTATTTTGGTCATTTTGGATATTTTGGTCGATGACTCGTTTTGATCATATTGGTCAGGAACAAAATGACCAAAACAACCGAAATGACAAAAATGACTAAAAATAACCAAAACGATGATATAACCGAAATGACCAAAATGAACAACATGACCAAAATATTAAAAAAATCCGAAAATTGTATTTTAAATATTCATTCAAAGCTGCCAGAAACAAATGAAATATGAAGTATGAATATTAGAGAGATTTTAACTTTTTAATATTATACAATTAACATTAACTGATCACCGAGAAAACTACATTTCTGGGAATAAGTTATTCTGGCGAATGGAATTCTGAGAAAATGAAATCTGGGAAACAGCTTTCTTGAAAATGGGATAGAATCTTTCAACGAGTTAATTATTTTTTAATCAATTCCAGCAAACACACTTTGAACATGATTTATTCAGTAAAACTTTTGTTTCCCCTCTTATATGTTATCGTCAAGTTTAGTGTCCATCTCTAAAACCGTTGCTAAAACGTTCTTTTCAGTACTGGTGTTTTTGGCGATTGTAAAATATGGTCGTTTCATCATTTAAAAATGCGAAAAAGTATGCAGTTTTACAACGGAATTACAAAAACCATACAAATTTAAAATTTACTCAAGAGATTAAAATACTTGTTCTTTTTTTATTTAAAAAAAAAAAAAATAATAATAAAAAAAAATATAAATATAAATAATATTGAAAATTCTAATGGGCAAGAGTTGGTTTAATTTTTCAAGTAAATTTTCGAACAGGAATTTGCGAGTAAAATGGTGTAACACACGAAACAAAATAAGTCCAGTATCTTTGTAAGATTTGTTCAATTTGACCTACTGTAACTTTAAAATGATTTAATTTTTCATTAGTTTATAACATTTTGTTATCAAGATCTATGCTACCGTCATCAGGGGTAACATTGGGTCTGGGAGCGAGGTTGGTTCATACAAATTTCAGCATTTTTGTATGACTTAATCTCACCCCCCAGACCCAATGTCACCCCTGATGACGATATCAAAATACTAGTTTTTTTACTTACTCCAGGGAGCGATAGATAATTCCAGAACGACAACTCCGCCAAATCCCTCGACGTGGTTCCAACAGAACGCTCCAACCCGATTCTCGCTCCCGCCGAAATGATGGGAACCACGTGTGAAGGTCAACGCAATTCCCTAACCTACATATTCCATTCCCGATTTTCTCACGCTCGGTGGTGGTGGAGGCCAAAAATTCTCATTCTCCACGGGAAAATTCTCATCACCACATGATTTCAGAAGCTCTTTCAGTTTTTGGGTGGTATGAGAGCCCGGCAAAGACCTGTTGAGAGGCCGTCGTTCTGCGCCGACTCACCACGACCGACGGTGGTCGGTTGTCTTCGGAACAGTCTGTTGATTCTGGCCAGGTTCCGATCTCGGTGCCGTCCGTCGGTCGGCAGTGACCCCTTAGTTTCTTTAGAATTTTTGTACCGAGCGCATCATCTCACGTTCTTTACGTTTCCCAGTGTAATTTTGGTATTGATGATTGAGAAAAAAGGGAAGGGAAAGTTGCACACGTGCAGGCACACATACACGCGCGTGCACACGTACATGCAGACAGACAAGTTGTGAAGTGGCAAACGAATTAAATATTCAAAAAGTTTCAACTTTTGAGAGGTGTGGTGAGGATGTGCGTGTGTGTGCGATCTAGGGCCAATATAGGGCCTTTGGAGTGACAGGAGGCCAGTGATCTTCCAGGTGGTCAGCTCTGGGAAGAAAAAGTCAAGGAAAAAAACCGTTTTCCAGAGAAATATTCAGTGTCGATTGCTCGGAAGCCAGCAAGAAGAAGAAGATTTAATCGATTAACGAACGCACATTGGCTCAAATTTCGAATTTGGTGGAGGAAAAGCTGGCCAACCCCCCCTCTGGGAGGGGGCAGCAGTGTGTGTGTGAGCGGTGTCGGTATTGGTGCGATTTTCCGGTAATTTTCGGTTTTTTGGATAATTAGCAGATCTGTGCGGTTTGAATCACTCAGTGTGACGTGAGTTCGCCATGTGTGCGCCAGAGAGTTGTGAAATTGGAATTGGTGGGAAGCATTTATTGATCGCAAACCAGTGATTTGAACTTGAAGAAATTGAGGTGAAAATAGTGTGTTCAAACGCAGTGAATTGTTTTGTTAAAGCAGTGGATTTAAAAACAGGGATTACACGCTTCGGCGAGCCAAGGATTTTGCAGCAACAATCAGGTTAATAAATTTTAAGCATAATTTTAAAATTAATATTCATAATTTACCATAATTTACCTAAAAAATTCAAATACAAAAAAAAACAGATATGAAAAGCTCCAAAACCCAAACCAAAAAGCACAAAAATCTCATTCAGCGTGTAACTGTTGCATTCAACAAGCAGAGAGGGGGGTTGAAAATTTATCAGCAGTCTCAATGTTTACACTCCGAGCAAAAAAGCACACTGAAAAAAAAATCCATGTAACAAAAATAAAGCACACACAAAAAAAAACCAAAAACTTCCCTCGAAGCAAATTTCGTTCCAGAGCAAAGTAGGCGGTGTGGGTGGCTCTTTGTACACCCGCACTATCGCGGTGGGTGAGAGGAAAAAAGAGCGATCAAATGGACCCCCAAACGAACCCCCTCACTCTCTCTTTCTCACTCCCACCATCCACCCCCAAGAAACCGGAGAATGAGAGAGAGCGGAATCACATTTGAAACGCGTGGGAGTAGTTTAGAGCATCCAGGAGAATGAGAATCACCGCACGAAATGTTGTGTTTGGTTCAACGGCTGCTGCTGCGGAAAAAGGGGTTTTTTGATTCAGAAAAGAACGTTTTCATTTTCATACCTGTAGCTTCGAGGGAGGAAAAATTGTCGGAAAGAGTAACCTCACCCCCTCCCGCCTCAACCATTTTTCTTTTGTGGAGTGGTGGTGGCGCACAACAGTCTTGAAAGCTTTTCATGATTAAAAGGGATTCTACGCCTGCACCAAACTGCAAAGTTTACGACGACTGCCGGTTGACGGTGTGTAATTTGATTTGTGAACACATACAGTCGTGCCTCGGTTTAGCACCGCATATGGGGGATGCAAAACCGAGGCGTGCATAACCGAGGTACAGAGCTTATGGGATTTTGGCTATATGGGAGACATTGGCTTTAATCGTACGAAAAATCATGCAAACATCAAAAAATTATAGTGTTTTGGAATCGGGATGATGTCAGCTATCCATTAAAATTATTATTTCATGAAAGTTTTCACAAAAATACGTAGTTTTCCTGTATTTCGAAAATGCATATTTTTTCTCTAAAGAAACCAAAAATATTTTGTTATTGCAATATGGGTATCGAATGATCAGATTTTTTTCATACATTTTGGATCTTATAATAAAATTTTTAGAAAATACTCAAAATTTTCACAAAACTACGTTTTTTTCGAAAAAATACTCAAAATTTCAATTTTTACAATATGGGTATCAAACGATCGGGATTTTGTCATACATTGCGAATGTAATAACAATATTTTTTGAAAATACTCCAAATTTTCACAAAACTACGTATTTTCGAAAAAATACTCAAAATTTCAATTTTTACAATATGGGTATCAAACGATCGGGATTTTTTCATACATTTCGAATGTAATAACAATTTTTTTTAAATACTCCAAATTTTCACAAAATTACGTACTTTCGAAAAAAAATACTCAAAATTTCAAATTTTTACAATACGGGTATCAAACGATCGGGATTTTTTCATACATTTCGAATGTAATAACAACATTTTTTGAAAATACTCAAAATTTTCACAAAACTTCGTATTTTCGAAAAAAAATACTCATAATTTCAATAATTACAATATAGGTATCAAACGAACGGGATTTTTTCATACATTTCGAATGTTATAAAAATATTTTTTGAAAATACTCAAAATTTTTACAAAACTACGTATTTTCGAAAAAAATACTCCAAATTTCAATTTCAACAATATGGGTATCAAACGATAATAATATAATAATATAACAATAACCGCAATAACTGATTTGTTTTTAAATAAGAAGTTTTGTGAAAATTTTTGAGAATTTTCAAAAAAATTTATTACATTTGAAATGTATTTAAAAATCCCGATCGTTTAATTCCCACATTGTAAAAAAGGAAATTTTGGGTATATTTTTTCGAAAATACGTAGTTTTGTGAAAATTTTGAGTATTTTCAAAAAAATGTTGTTAATACATGCGAAATGTATGAAAAAATCTCGATCGTTTGATACCCACATTGTAAAAACGGAAATTTTGAGTTATTTTTTTCGAAAATACGTAGTTTTGTGAAAATTTGGAGTATTTAAAAAAAATTGTTATTACATTCGAAATGTATTTAAAAATCCCGATCGTTTGATACCCATATTGTAAAAACGGAAATTTTGAGTTTTTTTTCGAAAATACGTAGTTTTGTGAAAATTTTGAGTATTTTCTATAAATGTTGTTATAACATTCGAAATGTATGAAAAAATCTCGATCGTTTGATACCCATATTGTAAAAACGGAAATTTTGAGTATTTTTTTTCGAAAATACGTAGTTTTGTGAAAATTTTGAGTATTTTCTATAAATGTTGTTATTACATTCGAAATGTATGAAAAAATCCCGATCGTTTGATACCCATATTGTAAAAATTGAAATTTCGAGTATTTTTTTTCGAAAATACGCATTTTGTGAAAATTTGGAGTATTTTCAAAAAAAAATTGTTATTGCATTCGAAATGTATGAAAAAATCCCGATCGTTTGATACCCATATTGTAAAAACGGAAATTTTGAGTATTTTTTTTCGAAAATACGTAGTTTTGTGAAAATTTTGAGTATTTTCTACAAATGTTGTTATTACATTCGAAATGTATGAAAAAATCCCGATCGTTTGATACCCATATTGTAAAAATTGAAATTTTGAGTATTTTTTCGAAAAAACGTAGTTTTGTGGAAAATTTTAGTATTTTCTAAAAATGTTGTTGTTACATCCAAAATGTATGAAAAAAACCTGATCATTTGATACCCATATTGCAATAACAATATATTTTTGGATTTTTTTTCGAGAAAAAATGCATTTTCGAAATACAGGAAAAATACATATTTTTGTGAAAAATTTCATGAAATAATAATTTTAATGGATAACTGACATCATCCCGATTCCAAACACTATAATTTTTTGATGTTTGCATGATTATTCATAGAATTATAGCCAATGTCTCCCATATAGCCAAAATCCCATAAGCTCTGTGCTTCAGTTAAGCACTCGGCCGTGCTTAACCGAGGCAGCTGAACGGTGCAAAACCGGGGCAGTGCAAAACTGAGGCGTGCAAAACCGAGGCATGACTGTAATGCGAAAATGTGTGAATGCTTTGCTAAGCGTTATAATGTTTTCATTGCGTTTTTGATTAGTTGTTAGTTCTAAATTAAGAACTGGTTTGCTAATCTTTATCAAATTAATCAAAAAATTGTTGGGAAAATTATCGATAATAACTTTTTGCCTTCCTCACCTCACTGAGGCAAGGCTTTAAAATCACTCGAAAAATGAACTTCTTAAATATACCTTCTAGATATACCTTCTAGATATACCTTCACGTATACGTATCGACTCAGAATCAAATTCTGAGCAAATGTCTGTGGGGATGTGTGTATACATGATTTTTTTCCACACGATTTTCTCAGAACTGGCTGAATCGATTTTGGCCGGGTCAGCCTTATTCGATTCGTTTTGGGGTCCCATTAGACCCTATTAAAATTTATTCTGTTTAGTAAAGTATTTAAAAAGTAATGCTAAGAAAAAGATTTTTGTATCTACAAAAAAGGGTGATTTTTTGCATAACCTCAAAAAGCCGGGTCTTTTTGTTTACGTGCGAGAGTCGTGCCAGATGCGAAACGCCCGGTTGCCACATTGCTTCAAATGAGAGTCTGCATGTTTGCTGGAAATGTCTGTATGAGGTATATTTTATTTCATAAACTTATTTTCATTATTACTTTGTAAATGTGAGGAAGGCATCAACCACCTAATGGTGGATTAAGAAACGTTTTTTAATAGTTGAGATACATATCTTCAAAGTATTTTTAAGATTTGACCATCTGTTGATTTGTTGGCACATTAAATGTAATTCTACATTATAGAAAATGTCAGTCTATTTTTATGAAAGTTGTCAGGTATTGTAGACTGCTCACGAATGATTGAATCCTTGTTGAATTTAAGCGGATCAGATTTCCAATTAACATTTCATTTGTGAGTTATAAAATAAACTCTTCGACAATTAAACCGCAAGTGGAGGCAATTAAAGAAAATTAACGTTTTTGTTTTAAGAAAAAAAAAGCCCATCATTCGAAATTTGTCGAGATTTAGAGAAGTCCAAAAAGATACTCCAAATCAGTATAAAACTGAAGTTTTCGAAACAACTGATCATACTTATAAAATTTTACCATTACTTATTTATAATCTTATTTTATTTGTATTATAATATTTATGTCCTTTTGTTTCATAATTTTTTTTTTAATTTTCTATACAGAAATATTAAAATTTTCTGTGTTTCATAAAAAAACAATGCACCATTTTCAATAGCCGACATCTTGGGAATCAAATATCTGATTTACAGTGTTAAAAAATTTAGATTAGGCAAATTTTCTATTTTCATTCTTAAAAAACATTTTCAATACTTTAGATTTATGGCCAACTTTTAAAAAGAGCTTGAAATTGTACATAACAAACTGAAAACTACAAATTTGAGAAATATTTTTGTAAAGAAATGATCACAAAATATTGATTTCTATTTGAATTTTTGTCGTAAATTTACAAAAATCTGAGATATCGTCTATTTAGAAGAAGGGTTTTGTTTAGATTTTGTGATCTTTTCTTATCTTCTCGGAAAAAAAAAAACTCAATAACTCGATAAGAAAAAGCTCAAAATAGTTTTTTTTACTTTTTTGATGATTAAAATACAAATTAATTTCATTTACACCCTGTTTTTTTTTGGGTAAAGCAGTCTGTGTTTTTTTTTTAGGAAATCAACAAAAGAATTATTTTTAAAGTGTAAAAATTTTAATCAATAATTACCAAAATATCAACGATTGAAAAATGTGAAATACATGAGAAAATCTTATTTCATGATTTCAAAATTGTCATTCCTTGCTAAATATAGCTTAATTTTTGGTAAACAATATCAAAGAGAGAAAAATGTGGATAATTATCTAAACTGTTGGGTAAAATAAATCATGAGCGGAAACTTTTTTTTATTTTTTTTAATAAGAGAGCAACTCTTCCATAAACCAGCCTCTTCATTTTTTTATTTCCCTAGAACTTTATTGAGGCCTTTAAAAAGCCTTTTTGAATCATTGGTTCTTCCTTCCAAGTTTTCTTACAAATTTGGCAGCTGTTCATACAAAAACGGTCTCTAATTATAATTTTTTTGTATAAATGGGCACTTAAAAAAATTAATAATTCATATTTTACCTAAAAAAATCATTAGTTATCATCATCAATTATCATTAGTTTACATTTTTTTTATTTTAGAATGTCAAAACAAAACTATAACTCAATTTAAATTCAAAAGCGGATTTTATATCAAGAAATCTTGATTAAATGCACAGTTTACAAAGTACATTTGTTTTTTTTTTTGGTAACTTAAAATTAATATAAAAAATGTAAATATAAGGTTTGTTCGTTGTTACTCAAATTGTGCTCAACTTTTAAATGCCGATGTCTCAGCAACATTTTATCCGATTGTTAATGTCAAAAAAAGAAACCTGCATGATATTTTGTGATAAAATAAATAACGCATTAGAAGTAAAAATCAGCCATGACAAAAACGAACCGTTGCTAATTTTCGTAAAAAACAAGCTTTAGGTGGCACTTTATCAAAATGTTAATTTGATTCTTTTTTAATTCAAATTGGATTTTACATCCAGAAATGATTTTTTTGATCGTTTTTTTAATGTTGCAGAAAAGCATAATTTATTTCAAAAAATTTGCTGCTGTTGCAAAACATTCTAACCCTTGCTGGGACATAACACTAAAGTTGTCTTTTTTATCCCTTAAAACATATCAGAAAACAAATAAAAACACTGTATTGTTTTTTTGCAAGAATCGATTTTTTTGTGAATAAAATGAAATGTGCATTATTTTTATGAGTAAACCTATTTTTAAAATTTTTCTTACACTTTGCCGAAGACATTCTATTCATCAGAAATTCTGTTCCAAACATACAAACTCTATAATATTTAAATACCATTTGTGTATGGACAAGTCAATGACGCAAAATGGATTTTCAGTTATTAGACACCTACAAAGTTTAGGGTAAAAACAAATTTACTGCCGAAACTTCGGAGAACTGCTGAAAAGTGATTTAAAATTGCATTTTTGCATTTTCCAAAATGATTGTTTCCAAATTTTCAAAAATACTAATTTCAAAAATTAAAAAATCAGTTGTTTGTCTTCAACCAAGGTTTTTTTTTCAATTTTTCCATTGTTGAACTTTTTTAACGCGAATTAAGATAAACCAAAATTTAAAACTGGATATAAAAAACCGGAAGGAAGAATATTTGTTAAAATCTTTTTTTATAAATAAAAATCAGTAATAGTTAGGTTAATTGTTTAAAGATCGCAATATTTGTTGAGTCCTGTGGAGTCCTTAGTCTATCAGAAAATCCTTTAACAAAATTCATTTCTTTCTAATTTTTTATAGCACTTGTATATGAAATGAATATTCCTCTAATTAATTGTAAGACAAAGGAATAAATTAATTTTCCGAAGCATTTTCTTACAGAGTGCAAATTCTTGAAAAGTTCCCTTCAAAACACCCACCAGAATAGTAATTGATCATCCATTATTCAGTCGTTCTCCACTGAGTGAACCTCTTACAAGCCCAACAACTCATTCGCTCCCTACAGGTGAAGTTACTCCCCCGGCAGAGCAAATATAGAACAATTAGTGAATCTGACTCGAAATTCCAATTGTACACAACCATCTGTCTCCCAAGCTAAAACGACACTAATTAGTGCAGGTGGGGGTGGCGTTTGAATAAAAGATTCACGATTTGTGCCACCGTGAAAATTGTATCGTGTGACTAATTTAGGGATGATCCCCACCCAACTCGGAGGTCGTCAAAGTTTAATGCAGCGTCCGTCAGCCGTAATTAAATTCATCGTTTGTCATTTGACTTTTTTGGTGGGTTGAAAAAAGGTTCCAAGCAAAAAGCACGTTTAATTGAGCTTCACTCCTTTTTTTGTTGCTGTCTCTTTTTGAAGGAATCTTCAAGCTGAATGTCGGTCGACATGCAAAAAAGTGGAAAAATAAAATTCTTGTTTCTCTTTCTCTTTTTTGTTCGGTGCAAAATTAATGATAACGACTGCCGGAGATCCTCAGCTGCGTGACTTTCGAAGCTTTGAGCTCTTTTTCCACAGGAGTTTTGAGCATCACGTGCTTCCCATTCTCTTTGGGCCTAATTTATTTTTACGAGCGTAGAATGTGGCTCATTTGAATTTTTCGTCGGCAACTTTTGCTCCTGTTGCGCCTTTTTTTGAAAAGGGGAATTTTAGGCTGCAGGAAAAAAAAAGAATCCATATTTTGCTTGGGGGATGAAAAGCATGAAAAGAAAACGATGCGAAAAGCTTCGTCGGTGGAAAAGTTCGAGAAAATGGTAAAGGATTATCAGATGGCGTCGGGGGGAGGTGGAAATCCCTTTTCCGGCTGAGCTCGAGCAAGGATAAAAGTAAATACAGATGTTTTCTCGTACGTTTTGCTTTTGCTGGGTTGGGAATGTGCACGAGGGCCGGTCGAGGGTAAAAATTGCGGTATCGATGGGAATTATACGCAGATAAATGCCTTTCTCAGTGGTACGATAAGCCTGGTGGAAAGTACTCTGTTGAGTGTAAAGCTCGATAATTTTGAAGTGAAGCCGCACTGCGGGAAATTAGGGGGAAGCCAAATTGGAGGCTTTTGTTAACGAGATAATTTGAGAAAAAGGGGAAAAGTTAGTAGATTTACGACAAGTTTACCACAATATGAATAAAAGCTCTTAAAAATAAATTTGAGACATCTCAACTACAAAACAACATCTCCTTCAAACTAAAAACACTTTGTTTATCCCTTCCAACTTAACAAACTCCTTGAAATTCAGCACACATTCGTTTGCCAAAGTCAGCATGTTTGTGACGGCAAATAAATATTTCACTGTTACCCCCACGAATGTCCTTATCGGCAGCTTGAACAGCAGCCAAGAGCAGAGGCAATCACATTTATTTGCTGTCGACAATTTGGCCCCCAACTTCGAATAAAGTTCAACCCAAGTTCAACCGACACAAGGGCGAACAAATTCAGCTTCGAGAAAGCAAAAACAGAAAAAAAATAACAAACTAGAGCGCACTCTTGATTAAAAATTGAAATTTACTTAATCCACAACTACTTAGGATAGACAATTTTCCAGCAATTTTCCTGCGCATGAAGTAATTCTGAAAGTGGTTGCTCAAAGTTGCATGAAAGAAGATGACGACCGTAACAAATAAAAAATCCTTGAAGATTTTTTCCCCCCATCCTGGCTGGTGGACATTTTTTTCACATTTCTTTGACCCTTCCCTGTGGGGAATGTCCACGGGGATTGTGAAGAATGCTTTTTTCTTGATTGCGTTTTTACTTCGAAGGGGCAAGCTTGAAGAATTTCATGGAGGTGCATGGTGCGTCATACTTCAAGGAAGGTTGTGAAAAAAAACACTATACAATATTTTTGCCCTTTTTTCTAAATAATTGTAGACTGTTTTAAAATTCCAATTTAATTTTTAAAATTTTGATAGCATAAAATCGAGAACTGATTAGGAATCAAACTCAAATACTTAAGAGGCAGTATTTGTAGATTCTGCTCGGTTTGTTCTAGAGGTCGTATCGAGGTACTCCGATTTGGATGAAACTTTCAGCGTTTGTTTGTCTATACATGAGATGAACTCATATCAAATATGAGCCCTCTACGACAAAGGGAAGTGGGATAAAACGGGCATTGATGTTTGAGGTCCAAAACACATGAAAAATCTTAAAATTGCTCGCATTTCCGTAATACTTCATCAATTCCAACTCTCATAGTTGCATTCGAAAGGTATTTTGAAGCTCTTCAAAATGTGCCATAGACATCCAGAATTGGTTTGACTTTTTCTCATAGCTTTTGCAAATTACTGTTAAAAATGGATTTTTTTAAAACCTTAATGACTTTTGGCAACAGCCTCCAACACCCATACTCCCATAGGTCAAAAGTTAGGGAATTTTATGGACTATAAGCTCACGGTATTAACTTTTTGGCCAATCGCAGTTTATCTCATAGTTTTACGATTTTTCTAGAACAAACATTTTACAACGTTAGTTTTTGCCTTGTAGGCCTCCATAGCGGCACTTTTTGGTCTCAATTTTGTCATATTCGGAATCCTCGGACAATTTCACGTAAGTTAGAAGTATTGGAGTGGTAATTTTGATTTAAAAAATAATTAAATAAAACATTTTTGAAAAAAGAAATAGATCTTATTTACCCTATGATCAATACGTCAAATGCTGTATCAAGTAGGCGAAAACTTGTTTTACCCCTAATCCGACAAAATTCTAAATAATATTTTAATTAATTCTAAATGCCATTTTTTCCAATCAAATTCACCCAAGCAACACACTTTGTCAGATAAACGTATTTCCTAACTGGTTGTATAACCAATCCGTCTGGTTGTCACAACTTGTTCTACAACTCCTGTGAACTGGAAAAAGCGCACTTTTTTCTGTTGTATAACTTGCCAGAACAAGATGCAAGTTATCAGAGTAAGTTGTACAATTGTATTTGACAACACTGTGCTAGCTAACAAGAGATTCAACGAAAAAAAGGAGGCGTGGTTTACGGCTGTGCTGTCAAATCAAAGCACACACTGAAAAGGAAAATTAGTTTGAAAACAGCTGTCTAACCGTTGACTAACATACATGTAAACAAACATTTCTTATTAGAATTTCAATCAACGACGAAGCTAATAAAAAGTGCGCTTGTTTCTGCCTGATTTATTTAAAATAATTCGAAATTGAATGTAAAAAAAGAAAAACAATCGTGGCGCGCAGTCTACGTGAAGTGTGAAAATTCCTTGCACGGCGAACTTTTAGATTTTCCTTTTTTGATGAACTTCCTCATTCTCAAGATTCGATCCGATGACTTCGACGACTTGTTGTTCTCCACGGCAGGTCCAGGCGCGCTTCCACATCTCTCCACGGGGCTTCATAGTAAACAAGCTGGCCCAAGCGTCAATAAGAAGGCTGCTGTCTGTTTTGTTAGTTAAAGAACTTAACTCCAACGAAGGCTGTTGAAGTTATATAAGTTTGTTTCAAGTCAGTTGATATAACTCCACCATATAACTTTGTTATAACAAACCGTTTCAACTGTCATTTCGATTACCGTACCACGGGGTAATATTGAAAATCGGTATGATTTTGAATTATTGTTTTCTCTATCATAAACTCTATAAGCTGATAATTTTTGTAGCTTTTACCAGCGATATGTTTACAAATTAATCGGTCAACAATCAAAACTACTGTAATCTTCAATAAATAATCATTATTGAAACTCTGAATTCCTCATGTACAAATTTACACCACCTAACAACACGCAATGTCAAGTTGAATATGTATGTTGAGTATCCGTTATAAAATCTATTCTCCGAGAACATTTGTGTAACAAAGCGAGAAAACCTACGGTTATTTATAGAATGGTTGGCCACGCCCATTTTTCAGAAGATGCCGTCACATGACAATGTTAGATAAGCAGTGTGGCAAACAGTGCAATATTATTCTTATTCAACAAACTGTTTTCGAGGAAAACATTGCAGATGAGGGAACAGCATCTTGGCATATCAGCATTTTGACGTTTAATTACAGCTCATAAAAAGCGTTTTCGACTGAAATCAAGTAATAAATACCTCAAACGGAAGTGAGCAAGCAAGTTTCTATCGAAGTTGTTCCAAAATAAGTTGTTTAAACAGTGTAAATCAGCAAATTGGATGGAGTTAGGAGCGAGTGCATATTCCCTATGTTGTGTGTAAAAGTTGGAAAAGAGTGAAGTTGACTGTGTTTTAACACTTGTATGGCACACATATCATGAGTTACATAGGTCAGTTATACAAGTAGTGAAGCAAACGGTTATTTAACTAACGTTGACATTTTTTCACGTATGTTGATCCAAAACAGCTGTCTAACTGTTATTCAACAGTCGACAAGTTATGAGTGCTACTTGGGCAAAATTCCAACACCTCAATCTAATGTAAAATTTTCTGAGGATTCCGAATATGTCAAAATTGAGACCAAAAAGTGCCGCTATGAGGCCTACAGAGCAAAAACTAACGTTGTAAAATGTTTGTTCTAGAAAAATCGAAAAACTATGAGAAAAACTGCGACTGGCCAAAAAGTTAATACCGTAGGTTTATAGTCCATGAAATTCCCTAACTTTTGACCTATGGGAGTATGGGTGTTGGAGGCTGTTGCCAAAAGTTATTAAGGTTTTAAAAAAATCCATTTTTAACAGTAATTTGCAAAAGCTATGAGAAAAAGTCAAACCAATCCTGGATGTCTATAGCACATTTTGAAGGGCTTCAAAAGTCCATTCGAATGCATCTAAGAGAGTTGGAATTGATGGAGTATTACGGAAATGCGAGCAATTTTAAGATTTTTCATGTGTTTTGGACCTCAAACATCAATGCCCGTTTTACCCCACTTCCCTTTGTCGTAGAGGGCTCATATTTGATATGAGTTCATCTCATGTATAGACAAACAAACGCTGAAAGTTTCATCCAAATCGGAGTACACTTCCCTTTGTCGTAGAGGGCTCATATTTGGCATGAGATCATCTCATGTATAGACAAACAAACCCTGAAAGTTTCATCCAAATCGGAGCTCCTCGATACGACCTGTTTCACATCGGTGAAAAACTCGCTCTTAATAGTAGTTTAGGCAACAAGTTGCAAAACGAAGATTTTTTCAGTACTAGTCGTACATTTATCCAACGAGGTTCACCGAATTGGATAAATACGACTAGTGCTGAAAAAATCAAGTTTTGCAAAGAGTTCCACACAACATTTTTTACAATTCTGAAAAACGCCCTTTGAATGGAATTGTAAGTCAAATGTCCATGCATTGAGTCAATGAATCGCTTAAATCACAAAAAATGTTGAAAAGTATAACAAGTGCTGAAAAGTTCAACTTTTCAGCATCCATTTCAGTGCTGAAAAGTAGAACTTTTCAGCATTTGTTTTAAAAAGAGTTACTATTCGATTCTTTTATTTTTGGTACATAAAAGCAGGCTGTTTCGTCGTTCAAGAATGACAGGAAAAGTTAGTAATTTCACAACTGAATTGCAAAAATAATTATTTCGTTAGGCAATTAAAAATTGAATTCATTTAAAATACTTGAAAAGAATCTCAACAAAAGTATAAAAACATATGTTTTTTTTATTTTCAAAATCATCGCCAAAACAATTAATGGATGTGAATGGGTCAATTTATAAATGATAGGCATTTTAAACAGGTTGTTTAATTTCCGCCAAATTTGGAAAAATTTTGATAAAAAGTTCTGCTATACTTTAGAAATTACGAAAGGTTGGTTATAATTAAAATAAGAAGTTTTTCCCCGTCAAACGTCATAATTAGTATGGATTCACCTAATTTTCGTTAAAAGAGAGCAATTATCTACAAAATCGGCCGGTCTCAAGATTTTTTTTGTATTTTTTTATTTGGTTCAAACTTTGAGGTAGCCTTCCCTATGACAAAAGAGTCAATTTTATGTTTTTTGGTTCACCAATTCCAAGTCAATTTTTGCAGCTGTACGTAAAAACTCATAAATCTGTATCTTATGAAGGAATTTTCTGGTCGGTTTGGTGTCTTTGGCAAAGTTGTAGGTATTGATAAAAATAAGTAACACACGGTTTTTTTCTGAAGATTTTTAAATAATTTTGTTTTTGCACA
This sequence comes from Culex pipiens pallens, assembly GCF_016801865.2. Classification (NCBI taxonomy): domain Eukaryota; kingdom Metazoa; phylum Arthropoda; class Insecta; order Diptera; family Culicidae; genus Culex; species Culex pipiens. The sequence continues at coordinate 1,092,728 of NW_026292818.1, forward strand.
AAATAATTTTCCCACAATCTATTTTTTTTCATTTATTTTTTTTTATATTTAAAATGGGACAATAAACTGCAATTTTGGAGCCATCGAGAAGAACGGCCAAAAATTTGGCCAAAGAATTATAAAAAAAATGTGTTTTTGTATTATTTTTCTACGAAAAAAAAAAAGTTAAACTAATGGTTGATATAGTGAACCTAATTTTGCAACAATCTCTATAAAAAAGTTTGAATTTCTGTTTAAAAATGTTACTTTAAACCACCCCAGTAATTGGTGCCTTCCTCCTAAAATCAATTGAAAAGGCTTTCTGCTTGTGTTCGGTTGCGCCTGAATACATGCAAACAAAATGCTTAAAAAAGCGTTACTTAAGTTTCTGCCATAAAAGCCATAATATGAGGCTAATTCCATAAAAATTCCTCAGCTGGATCTGTAGCAATTTCAACCCTTTTTTGTTCCGTCAAAATTATGTTTTAGCACAATTGCTCATAACTTTTGATAGCGTTATCAGATCTTCAATCTTTTGGGCTCGTTGGAAAGGTCTTTTGATTAACTATCCAACAATGGGTCGTATGATAGATCCGGAAAACTTTTTCCTCAACATTTTTGAGATCCGGCCTCAAAAAACTGTGTAAATAACACTTATGTGACCATAACTTTTGATAGAGTTGTCAGGTCTTCATTATTTTGGACGCATTGGAAAGGTCTATTCAATACCTTTCTAAAAATGTTTAGCATGGCGGATTTTCTTACAAAAACCACCCTTTTTACAATCTTCCGGACTTAAGTCAAAATCGTTTTTTAAAGATAAAAAAAAATAAAGATTGCGATTGTCCTCGCTCCATACAAAAAAGATTTTATTTGTATGGAAATTGTCCACGAAGGGGGGGTTTAGATTTTTTAAAAGTGTCCACGTGGTTTGTGGATGGTCCCATCACAGCTCAAATTTTGATTTGTTTTAACTCAATAATTATTTATTGATTTTCGGAAAATTAAATTTGAGTTAATTTAGAAAAAATATCCAGCCATTTTATTATCTTTAAAAATCATTGGAAAGAAGAATTCTTGAAATTCAAGAAATTGACTGATTGGAAGCTTGACGTGGTTTATGTGACTTTGCAAATGTTTAAAAAATGTATTTTTTTCTGTGGTCAACTTTGGCTGTGTTTCTTACTAACATTTCCTCTATATTATGTGAAAACAAATATGCAGTAATTTTTGTAGTGCATCAGACTTTGCCACCCAGCATTTTTTTTTTACAATTTAGATGATAAGTCAATGTTTCAATTTTTGATTGATTTTCACAATTTCTGTTCTAGAATGGTACCTAGAACAGAAATTGTGAAAAACAATCAAAAATTGAAACATTGACTTAAAAACATGAAAAAATAAGAAAGGCAACATGGAATGATAGGTGCTGGCGAAATAGGCCAAATACTACCAAAAACAAAGATATACTAGACAAGATGAATTCAAATTAAAATACTAAAAATAAAACAAGAAAAACATATAACAAGCAAAGTAAAATATTTTCGTAAACAAAAGTTGCTCAAAATTACCTCCTGAACACGGAAAAAAAATGTTCGAAAAAAATTTGGGAAGTACAGGAATCAAGAAGATATATAATCAAAAATTTAGGGCAGCAGAGTCAGAATCAACACCGACTCGCCAGCTCTGGGAAAATTATACTATTATACTTATTTTATTTGCTATTCTGTAATTCGATTAAACTTGAAAATGCAACACCGCACAAAGTTCACCACATAAATTCGTAGCATTTTCGCTACGATGACCTTGCTTTGCATGTTGCATACTCTTTCTACAACGAACCCGTTCATCTAATCCTGTGCTCGTTCATGCCGAATGCAAACAACCCAACCATGTGAGAGCTCAACTTTGCCAGGTGCTCATGTTTCTAGTTCTGCTGTTTTTAGCCCCACGACCGGAACTGGAAACTGAACCCAGAAAAAAAAAACGACAAAGTTTTATGTTTTTTTTCCTCCTGGAAAACTGGGAACCTCAAACATCAAACGTGGCGCAGGCTCTTGTTCTGCGTGTGTTCAGAACTCTGTCCAAACTACTCCGAAGCGGAGTGTACACTCTGTACAAACACACCTGAAACACAATCCTCTTGTTGCGTAGTCGTGGAGCATCTGCCCGGGCTAAAGTTGTTTTTGTTGATGTTTTCCTATGTTGTTGAAAGGTTAGACTCGTCCAGCAGAAGAGGTGGTGGTTGGTGGCGACGGTGAGCTTCCGGACATACGACGACTGAGAGTACGAACATGATGGTATAAATGGTATCTCAAGAGGAGCCAGGAACAACAACAACAAACTGGCAAATGTTTGTGATTGCAGCTCTGTAGCAAGGTTTGAACTTGGCCAAAGCTCTCCGAAATTGGTTACGCCATGGTTTTAGCGAGGGTAGGTTCACTGGATGATGCTGCTGCTAAGCAAACTTTGCCAAGCAATTTGAAAATTGGGCTGCTGAATATTTAATCCGATGGTCATTAGTTGAAGCCCAAAGACAGGAAAGTGCTATTTTTGGAAGAATTTCGACGTAAACAGAAAATTCGTGCTGTGCTACTTACGGCTTTTTACTAATTAATTCCAAATACCGACAAGTAGCAGCCTTCAGAGTGTTGACTGTTACATCCAAACCATTACATAATTTAGTATCTGCCTCTCAGTAAAACAGCTTGATGTAACTCGTTTGCAATTTTTTGTTAAATTTTCTTGGTGCTACATGAAGTGATCAAATTTAAAATATTAAAAAAAACTGCAAAAAATGTTTTAAGGTATTTTTTGTTATTTTCATCCCAACCTCAAATATTATTTTCGAGTGCAACTATCTAAAATAACGTAAAACGGGGTGACTTTGATAGGTTTGAGATTTTTTTTGCAAAATTTAATACGTACGCAATGCTATGGAATCACACTGACCACGGTAGAGAAGTACTTCAAGAAGAAGTTTTTATAAAATTTTGAAAAGTTCAAATAGTTAGTTAACAATGATTAAGAAAATGTTGATGAAAAGCATTATTTTAATATTCTCAAAGTTTCATGATTTTCTCAAAGAACATGATTTCGAATCGGAATGGAATGCATTTTCGGATTCTTTAGACAATTTTCTACTAGGAGAAGGTAAAATAAGTTTGTAGATAATAATGTTATGCGTTTTTGCGTTATAGGCATTTTCAGTAGAGCGTCCATTCAGGGAATTCTCGGGACAAAAATCTTAGGATTTTTCCAAAACCGGTAATTTTCTAATCCCGGGATTTTTTATAATTTGTCCCGGGAATTCCCGAAATCGAAAAAAAAATATTTTGTTCTTGAAATCCAGATTTGGTTGTGGGATATCAGCTTTAATTTGGCTTATTAGGGAAAATTGATAAAATTTTATTTTATAGATGCTTTGCGTTTTAAATACTTTCTATTTATTAATTTTTAAAAGACGTTTATTTACGATTTCAAATAAATATCATATAATTTTATTTTTCATCAAACACCGGATTCTGGGGTAAATCAGGACAAGCCAAATATTTAAGCCGTATTTTTTGCATAATGTTTTGAATTACTTCGGTTAAAAAAGGTTAAATATGTGTTATATAATACTTGAAATTCAAAAATTATCGAAAATTTTACATTGAATGGTATAATTTTATTTGTTGTCATCTCTTGTTTTTTTTTTTTAAATACATTTTCAAAGAAATTTTAAATGATTTTCTAGTCATTTCATATGAAAAATATATCAAATACTGATTAAATTTTAATCACATTAAATATAAAAATTGTAGTTTATTTAAAATCCAAAGCACAAAAAAGATCCATTCTTGATTATCACCAATTAATATAATTGAGTTAATTCTATAATTTTAAGCTTGAAAAAAATAACAAATATAATGAAAACATTGATTTTATGACTGTTTCAAAAATTTCTCGGGATCCCGGAAATATATTTTTCCCGTTTCCCGGGAAATTCAAAACCCGGGAAAATTGGACGTACTAATTTTCACTAGAACATATTTCATATACAATGTGAAAACTTTTGATTTGTGCTTCGAATTAAATTTAAAATGCATTATGATTCGATAATTTTATAAATAAAACTAGTTTTAAACAAATTTCGGGCAAAATAGTGACTTTTGAAAATTTGCCCTAAAATGTATAGGTTTTTTATGAACTATGGTACAATTGACTTGAAAATAAAATTTGAACATCTTAAATCTGATTTTAACAAGAAAATCTATGACTATTAAAGTTATCCCGGAATTTAAAATGTGAATTTTCAATGCAACTATGCAAAACTTTTTTTTTCAAAAATAGTGCATGGACCTTGTGTGGTCCACCTTATTACATGTTTTTTTTTAAATAATCTTGAGAAAAACCTGAACAGTTGGAAAATATTCCAAAAACTAATTGAAATCCTATCTATGTCACCCTGGTTTACGGTAACAAATTCAACATCTTAAACTGTATTCCTCCAACCCATCAATCAGAACCAACAGCTCCATTTCTTGCTGAACTGAAAACAACTATCATCCAACTCAAATTGCACAGCAATTCACTTGACTTGCCCGCTAAGCAGTCGCAATTCCCTCGCCGCTATCATTCAATTTCATAAATTTGCATCGTTCATCCTGCTCTTTTCTACGATCAAACGAGCTTTTCCAAGTTCCCACCCGAGAGTCAGAGAGGAAAAATGGTGACCAACTTGACCTACGAACGAACCAGATAAATCAACTTAAAAGCACAACAGAGAGCGTAAGTCCTGATGGCAAATAAAAAAAAACCTCGTCGACGACGACTACGGGGGACTCAACTTAACTCAACTCAAAGTGCAAAGGACGAACCGCCACGTGATATTCCCGGGGATCCTTCCCAGTGCGCCTCCTTTTTACGACCATGTTTCAACAACGCTCTGACGACTGTCGTTCATTTTCATGGTTGCACTATAGACTGTATACAGTGTCGGGGAGCTTTCGTCGCTCGCTGGGTTGGTAATTCCTGATGTTGATGCTGAAAGTTACTCTTTCCGACGACGAGGACCAGGACCCGCAAACAAGCACGGCAGTGATTTCCGAGGATTCCATTCTTTCGGCGGATTACGACGACGACGACGACGACATTTTGCTATTTTCTAGTAGAATGCAAATGGGTTGACAGGTCCCCCTCCCCCAAACCATCTTTCAAAGGGTGGTTGTGTTGTGGCTTGTGGGTGGCAGCTGAAGCATGGTGCTGATGGGTGGTTATGGTCCGCCAAAGCTCTCTGGGGATGGCATTTTGGTGCCGCTGTTGATGATGCACACAAATGATGATTGCTAGTGGTCGTTGATGGGTTTGGACTAAGAGGGAGAAACAGCGAGAGTGTTTGCTAATTGGTGGCTGATTAGGACGAACACTCGAGTGATTTGGAGTTATTAGTGTAAGACGAGGATTTATTGTCATCTTTGCTGGGGTCGTCTTGAGTTTCCAGGAAATGGTCTGCTTTAATTGATATTAACTTTAAATGGAAGAGAGATTTTACATATTATGTGTCCATTTGCATTATTTGTCTAAAATTTCAATCATGTCAAGTTATCTCGGAACAATATTGCCAGTTATGAAACTTCGTAACAAATCAAGAGATTTTTTGTTTACTTTTGTAATAATATGTAGATCATTTAAAAAAATACTTTTTTGAATCACATATTTATATGTAAATGTCACCAATTACACGTTTTCTTCCGATGTGTTCACACTTCACACAAATATTATGTACATTGAATATTATCATTTTCATACTCCCTTGCAGCTCACGGTATGTAGGAAGCAAAATATTATAAATCGAGAACACCCATGGGATATTTATACGTAGAAAGTTGTGTTTCATCTTCCTGATTAAGAATATGTTCGATTCAAAATATTCTATCGGTGAAATTTGCGTTTTTTAGAAGAAAAAAAATTGATTTCCCATATAAGATACCAGGCAGGAGACGCATGGTGGCTCAAGGAAATTTTAATAATTTGTTAATAGGCCTTATTACATGTTGTGTTTTAAAATGTCTTACATATGTTTTACCTTTGATAAGCACAAACTTAAAAAAAAAAAATTATTGAATCATTTTTTGCCTTCCTCACTGAGGTAAGGCTATAATCCTGCTCTGAAAATGAACTTTTTATTAAAAGCTCCTAGACCCACCTTCATGTATACATATCGACTCAGAATCGAAAACTGAACAAATGTCTGTGTGTGTGTGTGTATGTGTGTGTGTATGTATGTATGTGACCAAAATTCTCACTGAGTTTTCTCAGCACTGGCTGAACCGATTTTGATCGAACCAGTTGCATTCGACTTGGTTTAAGGTCCCATACATCGCTATTGAATTGTTTGAAGTTTCGATAAGTAGTTCAAAAGTTATGTATAAAAATGTGTTTGCACAAATATCCGGATCTCAATTATATGCATGTAAACGATGTCCGGATCCATCATCCGACCCATCGTTGGTTAGGTAATTGAAAGGCCTTTCCAAAGAGTCCAAAACATTGCAGATCTGGCAACCCTGTCTCGAGTTACGAACACTTAAGTGATATTTATGTACAATTTTGAAGCCGGATCTAACTTAAATGTATGTATGTGTCCGGATCCATCATCCGACCAATCGTTGGTTAGGTAATTGAAAGGCCTTTCCAATGAGTCCAATACATTGAAGATCTGGAAACCCTGTCTCGAGTTATGAACACTTAAGTGATATTTATGTACTTTTTTGAAGCCGGATCTCACTTAAATGTATGTAAACTATGTCCGGATCCATCATCCGACCAATCGTTGGTTAGGTAATTGAAAGGCCTTTCCAATGAGTCCAATAAATTGAAGATCTGGAAACCCTGTCTCGAGTTATGAACACTTAAGTGATATTTATGTACTTTTTTGAAGCCGGATCTCACTTAAATGTATGTAAACTATGTCCGGATCCATCATCCGACCAATCGTTGGTTAGGTAATTGAAAGGCCTTTCCAATGAGTCCAATACATTGAAGATCTGGAAACCCTGTCTCGAGTTATGAACACTTAAGTGATATTTATGTACTTTTTTGAAGCCGGATCTCACTTAAATGTATGTAAACTATGTCCGGATCCATCATCCGACCAATCGTTGGTTAAGTTATTGAAAGGCCTTTCCAATGAGTCCAATAAATTGAAGATCTGGAAACCCTGTCTCGAGTTATGAACACTTAAGTGATATTTATGTACTTTTTTGAAGCCGGATCTCACTTAAATGTATGTAAACTATGTCCGGATCCATCATCCGACCAATCGTTGGTTAGGTAATTGAAAGGCCTTTCCAATGAGTCCAAAACATTGAAGATCTGGCAACCCTGTCTCGAGTTATGAACACTTAAGTGATATTTATGTACTTTTTTGAAGCCGGATCTCACTTAAATGTATGTAAACTATGTCCGGATCCATCATCCGACCAATCGTTGGTTAGGTAATTGAAAGGCCTTTCCAATGAGTCCAATACATTGAAGATCTGGAAACCCAGTCTCGAGTTATGAACACTTAAGTGATATTTATGTACAATTTTGAAGCCGGATCTAACTTAAATGTATGTATGTGTCCGGATCCATCATCCGACCAATCGTTGGTTAGGTAATTGAAAGGCCTTTCCAATGAGTCCAATACATTGAAGATCTGGAAACCCTGTCTCGAGTTATGAACACTTAAGTGATATTTATGTACTTTTTTGAAGCCGGATCTCACTTAAATGTATGTAAACTATGTCCGGATCCATCATCCGACCAATCGTTGGTTAGGTAATTGAAAGGCCTTTCCAATGAGTCCAATAAATTGAAGATCTGGAAACCCTGTCTCGAGTTATGAACACTTAAGTGATATTTATGTACTTTTTTGAAGCCGGATCTCACTTAAATGTATGTAAACTATGTCCGGATCCATCATCCGACCAATCGTTGGTTAGGTAATTGAAAGGCCTTTCCAATGAGTCCAAAACATTGAAGATCTGGCAACCCTGTCTCGAGTTATGACCACTTAAGTGATATTTATGTACAATTTTGAAGCCGGATCTCACTTAAATGTATGTAAACTATGTCCGGATCCATCATCCGACCCATCGTTGGTTAGTTAATCGAGAGACCTTTCCAATGAGTCCAAAACATTGAAGATCTGGCAACCCTGTCTTGAGTTATGACCACTTAAGTGATATTTATGTACTTTTTTGAAGCCGGATCTCACTTAAATGTATGTAAACTATGTCCGAATCCATCATCCGACCCATCGTTGGTTAGGTAATTGAAAGGCCTTTCCAATGAGTCCAAAACATTGAAGATCTGGCAACCCTGCCTCGAGTTATTACCACATAAGTTATATCTGTGTTTTTTTCTGGATCTAAAAAAAGCTGAAATGTGTGTCCAAACCACTCATATTACCCATTTTTGGTAAAAAGTGAGGAAGGCATCAACCACATAGGTGGATTAGGTTAGTTTTTTAATTTTTTATTGGTGCCAAGCATCTCCATTCTATCTGAAAAACGCAAATTTCACCGATAGAATATTTTGCATCATACATACTCTTAATCAGAAATGTGAAACACAACTTTCTACGTATAAATCTCCCATTGGTGTTTTCGATTTATAATATTTTGCTACCTCCATACCGTGCGATTTCGAAGAAAATAATCAATTCCCGCAAATAAAAAACTGTTGGGTTCGACCACATCAAAAAGCACCAAATCAATATCTCGAAAACTATCAATTGATATGTTTGTAGTTTTTCGCAATTTTTAAATTCTGGATTTTTTTATTTCTGAAACTTTTTCCATCGATTTATCATGTCTGAAATTTTGCATAGTTTGTTTCTCCATACTAATGTGGGGACCATCCAAACAAAAGTTATATTACAATATAAGTAAATCTAAATCTTGAGAAGAGATTTTCTGATCGATTTGGTGTCTTAAGTTGTAGGTTAAGGACTTTTAAGAGAAAAATATAGGTGCACGGAAAATAAATCTCAGAAACTCGATTCTGATGATGATGACCCTTGGACATATTTTTGTAATTTTTCTCATGTGTTTTTTTAGACCAAAAGTTGGCAAATTGATTAAAAGAGCATGACGGATGTTTATTTTTCTTCAAAGTTAGGCCGATTCAAATATTTTTCATAGTTTTTGTTTCTCGTCTGAGGTAAATAATAAAAATTGCAATAAAAAGCTATTATTTCAACATTCCTAGAGTTTTTTTTAAACGTCCTATAAGCTATTGTGTTTTATATGTTTATACGACCTATTGAAAAAAAAACTCTAGAAGTGGAGGAATGCATTTCAAATTGCGTTTGGCACAACACATAAAAATACGTTAAAATTTTGATGCTCCTAGGAAAATAATATTGTTGCCCTGCTTCAAATAGTTTGAATTATGTTTGCTTTTTGCCTTATACTTTTTAAAATAATTAATCCAAAAAGCACTTTTTTTTTCAAAAGTCATTTCAGACATAAAATTTTGATAAAGTGCACCGTTTTCGGAAAAGCCGTAGGTACACACCGCACTACACAGAAAAAAATAGTACTTCGGAGAATCATTTTGTCAAATTTGCAATCAAAAAGTACTCAAGTGAAATTTTGATAAAGGGCACCATTTTCAAGATACGGCCATATTCATGTAACTTTTTGAAATAACTGCAGTTTTTCAAATAAAAAAAATGCAAATGTCTGCCATTTTTTTCTCTGTTCTTTAAAAAATAACATCTTTTTGAAAGGGCTTAAAAACACTTTTTTTCATTTCAAATATCGTTTGAAATAATTGTTAATGATAAATTAGAAAAATCACCCAATTTTCATTTTTAAACATCTGTAATCAAAAATCGAGGGATAGTTAAATCTGTATTTTACAGATTTTTCGATCCCAAAAATTCAAAAAATCCAAGGGTTTCCAGCAAGGCCTCAGACTGGCAAGTAATTAATAATTACTTTGATTTTTAGCTGGTAATTAGGTAATTCTTTAATTACATAGTAATTCAGGGTAATTAGATTAATTTAAAGTAATTAATTGGTAATTAAAGTTATTTTTGAGTAATTAAAGTAATTGATTTTTTTTTAATTGTACTTCTTCAACGATACTATTTATTTTTTATGTATAATCTATTATAACAGTATTTTATTAATTTCAAATAAGAGTGAAGCAAAAAGATTAAAAAGGACTAGTTCTGTATGTAGAAGGCCTTATTCACCATAGTTCTCTCCTAAAACTCTCCCAAAATTTATTTTTATCATATTGATTATCGAAGCTGATTAACAACAAAAGGCAACGCCATGATATATTACCCAGTGAAAAATGTTTTGTGAATCCGAAATCTATTCATTTTTGTTAAGTAATTATAAAAACACGTTTTTTTTTTTTTGCAAGAACTACTCTGCCGTTCTACGCATAATTGTCCCATATTCAAAAAAGTGCAACTGAGAAAAACACGATTGAAATTTTTCGACCGATTTCTGTGTTTCTACGCATAATTGTCCCGTAGGTTCCTAATCGCCCTATGTGTCCCTAATCACCCCCGTTAGCAGTTTATCACCCTTATTTGTGATTCTCTTGCAGGTAAACAAGACATAATGCTTCGTAAAACTAATGATTCCGTGTAAGAAAATATTTGGTGGGACAATTATGCGTAGAAGTTTAACGATAGGACAACCAGACTTGGTGTTGTTTTTGATGAGTTTCCGAACAAAGTACCAGATTTTATGTTTTTCTTAAAGTACACGTCAAACTAAACTTAAAAATGTCAAAAGGTCAAAATCGTCAAAAAATGACATGGGACAATTATGCGTAGAACGGCAGTACATTAGAATTGATTTATTTTTTATGCATTTCCTTCTAATAGGCAGTCAAAATTATTTGAAGTTTATGTGGATGAAATATTTAAAAACAAAGTTTTCAAGTGATAGCCATTTAAAAATCAATAAAAATAAAAATATGTTTTTTTATTTTTTATATAGCTATTTTTTATATAGCTATTTTAAAATCGACCAGAATTCAGATGCAGAAATTAAATCCAATGTAAATGTCACATTTCACATTATCCGTATTTTCAGTAACGGATTTTTTTAATTTGCTTGAGAGAAAAAAAAAAACATGCAAAGTAATGTCAAACCAATGCATAGCATAGCATAGCATTGGTGTCTACCCGTAGTTGCTACTCTGTTATTGACCAGGACCTCCAAGAATTGCTCCGTGGACCACAGATGAAGAGTAGGAACCAATCATCACCACTTCGCAACTTTCAAATGTCCCTATCATGCTAGCCAATCACAGCGCCGGCCACGACCAGTGGTAAGACACGGGGGAAGTGGATAGGAATTTTAGTCCGATACTTGAGTGATGAAGACCGCTAAATCAGCTGCGTCTTCGACAAAGTATCACGTGAGGTTTGAGGGTGTTAGTAAGATGGGTGTGAAGCCTGGATTCACCGTGGTAAGTGATGCGGCCGGTCAAATCTATTTATAGTCCTTAATTCTTCGTATGTTCTTGGATTCATTTTTGGAAGCTTTCCAATTCGGATCACCATGCTTTTTGTGGTGAATTCTGGTCGTGTTGAAAGTTCAATATTCGCCTAACAATTATGCAACCAGTGTTCTTGAATTCAACTTGCATTCAATATTGCATTTTCCTGTTCTTAGGTTCACACAGATTCCAATCAAGTTTCTTGGATTCTTATAGCATTCTTAATCCTCCTAGACAACTAAGCCTCGATGGTCTGGTGGTTAGCATTTTTGTCTGCTGACCCAAAGGACGGGGGATCGAACCCCGACGCGAGCTAATGAATTTTTCGTTCATATTCAAGTGTTCAGAATTATTCCTTCTTTCCATAATTTCTCGATAGGGGCAGATGGGAATCGAACCCAGAACCTTCCGCTTACAAAGCGAACAGCGTAACCATTCAGCCACGCCTACCCCTGCAAAGTAATGTCAAACCAATGTTTGAAAAACATTTTAAAACTTGACGTTATTTTGATAAATTTCACAATTTTTATGAAGAGCCGCCGCAAATATTTGTCAAAGTTTATGTTTGGCTCGAAAAATCAGGGGGCCTTTTTTCAAACAACTTCTATATTTTAATGGCATTCAACTTGCAATAAACTGAAATTTTTTTTATTAATTGAAATTGAAATTCATATATTGAAGTAAAACAGTACAGTATTTTTTTGCTTTTATGACAAACACTTCAAAAAACGTAAGTCAACTTATATAATCTTCTTTTGCAATTGATTGATAAGGGTTTGGTTGATTGAAACGTGAAATAAAATGGAATTTCGAATCAGATAATGAACAGGTTAAATTGGCCATAAAACAAATATTATTGTTCAAATCAATTGAGCTACTTAGTTTTTACCTGAAAATGGTATAATTAAATATTAATGTCAATTTTATAATAAAATAAAACAATTCCAAATTTCAAACCAATTAACTCGCTGTAGGATATTATGTAAACATCACCCAAAGTTTCAGCGCCCTCTAGTGGGGGGCATTTTTGACGTTTGATCGCCTATAGCTATTTTCAATAAAAATTATACGCAAAATTCACAATATCCAGGTTGGTACAAAAAAAAAGAATAAACAGCATAATTTTTGAAAGATTTTTCGAATGAGCTATTTATAAAAAATTTAGTTTAGAACCGAAGAAATGAATACTTAAATTTATATTATATGTTTTTTATCGTAGTGAAAAGTAATTAAGTAATTCAGTAATTTATGTAATTAATCATTTTGGACCAGTAATTTGAGTAATTAATTGGCAGACTGGCAAGTAATAAACGCTTCTGGAAACCCTTGAAAAAATCTTTATATAGATTTTTTCAAAATGATTATATTAAAAAAAAATAACAATTTAGTTATTGAATTATGCTTTAATATGACTAAAAAGCGAAAATGTGCTGTTAAAAACTCAAAAATGTCTTCTATAGCTTCAAATTTGACTTGATACAGATAAAATATAGATTTATTTTTAAGAATTTACAGATTCCCCATAATATAATCTGGCATTGTTAGTCAACACACTAAATTTAGAAATTTTTCAGCTTTTCGAAAAGATTTTTTCAAAAATCTGTGACTTTTTTTAGTTACCGTCAGTGGGGGTGACTATGGGTCAAAAAATGATACACCTCTCGTATTTTCTTAATAACAAAAACAATTTAAATAACATCGAAAATCTTTCAACGTAGATTTGGTCTTAGATAGTTTACTAACATTTTCCCAAAATATGGTGGATTTTGATGAACACTACCTTAAATGCCAATTGTTTGAAAATTGACCCAATCTCACCCCTTAGAGAGGGTGACATTGGGTCAAATGAATCTAAAATGATGCTCAAATACAACGATATGGTAAAAACAAGTCATCCAACAGTGTTTCTTGTTCGAGGGAATCGTATTGACACGCTACAATGTTTGAAGTGGAGATTTTCAAACATTTGGGTAGTTTTCGAGCAATTCTAACAAAAATATAAGAAAAATGATTTTTCGAGAGGTCATTTTTGGCCAAAAACGTACCCCAACTTTAGACAGCTGCCAAAATAACAGGATTTGTTCTAGGAACGAGATTTTTTCAGCGAAGTCATGATGTCCCCTACACAACCCTTTCAACAGAATTCATTTTCATTGAGAAGAACCTGAGAAATGGTAAAATCCGTAAAAAATTACTTTGACCCAATCTCACCCCCCAGACCCAATGTCACCCCCACTGACGGTACCTAAAAATAGCTTTAACCCTCTACAACCCAACCCCGCCTCTAGACGGGCTTCGATTTAAAAAATCGCCAAAAATCCATTTTTCGACCAATTTTTGATCTTTAAAAAGCATTGGAAAGAAGAACTTTTAAAGTTTTGGAAAATATTAGGGTTGGAAGTTTGACTTGTTTTATGTGACTTTGCCAATGTTTTAAAAAATGTAATTTTTTCAGGGGTCAACTTTGGCTGTGTTTTTTACTAACATTTCCTATATTTTAAGTAAAAAGAAGTATGCAGTAATTTTTCTAGTGCCCCAGACTATGCCTCTACGCATTTATTTACAATTTAAATGATAATGATTCCATTTTATAACAGAAAATGTGAAAAACATGCAAAAAATTGAAAAAGTTACTGTAAAAACAAGAAAAAATTAGATAGGGGGTGGTAAGAGGTGGTAGGCCAAATACTACCAAAAACAAACATAAACTAAACAAGATAAATGCAAATTAAAATACTAAAAATGAAACAGGAAAAACATAAAACAAGAGAAGTAAAGTTTTTCGTAGAACAAAAGTTGCTCAACATGACCTCCGAAACGCGGGAAAAATAAAATTTTTCGAAAAAAAAATTTGGGCAGTTGAGGGTTAATTAAAAAACGGAACTCAGCAAAATTTTACTGAAGTGTTTTTGATTGCGAATTTGAATTTACTTCTAAAAATTTAGTATACATTTAGTTTGACCTTTTCAATTTTTTTTTCAAAATTCTCCACATTTCCCAAAAAAAAACCATATTAAAAAATAACCTAAAGCATTTAAAAGAATAAAAATAATGCTTTTTTGGAAATAAATTTAAGTGACCGTGTATCAATTTGTTCCGGTGTAGTTCATACCTGCCTCAAAAAATGCATTCAAAAAATACAGATTTGTATGCAAAATGATATGGACAAAGTGATGAAGCAAAATGTCTTCTTTGGGCATGCAAAAGGCACCCAAAAAATTCAAATAGATTGAAAAATGCAATCTCTGAAAACATATTTTCAAAAAGACCATCATTTACTGAGAAATGACCATGCTAAAATTAAAATTAGAAAAAAAGTATAATGTTACCCAGTTAACCTAAATTTTCTATCGACGATATCGTAGGAAAATTGATCCAATTTTCAACATAAAACAATTACCCATTTACTTTTCGAGTTTCATAATAACGACACACATTTCGAAAGACTTCAAACGCATGAATTCGTCATTTTCGAAATGCTAGTTGTTATTTTGATGTTTTGGAAGTATTTTTTCCAAAAAGATATTAAAACTTTAAAAGGGTTTTATTAGTTCTCAAGATATCGTCGACTGAAATATTAGGCTAATTGAGTAGCACTGAGAAATAGTATTACTCAAATAGTCAATAGAATGTTTCCTAATTTTCATTTTTGCAATTGTCAAATGTTGGCACTTTTGGTTTACAAAATGGCAAATGAATTGAAGGGTGTTAAGTTTGTCAAAAATGTGTTCTTGGGATGAAATGTGAAATTAAAAATTTGGGATTTTTTCCGTGTGCCCATTTTTTTTCTAATCATAATCTACCATTTTGCTGAAGAAAAAAAATCGATCAGAAAATACATTTTCAAGATACTGATTCTCCAAACTTTATGGTTCATTTTATGAATAACTTATTATGCAAAATTGATTCTTTTGACATAGGGAATGCACGGACAAAGTTTGATTCTATTCAATAAACACAACATTTAAAATCTCGAAATTGTATGAGAATTTTCGAATAAAAATTGTTTCGTGATTCGATAATTATTATTTTTCAGTTAAGAATCCCTTTTTTAAACAGAAATGTTATATTGAATAAACCAGACAATGTTAATGTTGACATTATTAATAATATTAATCAACATGGCATTAAAGGCAAGAAAGAACTTCAATGGAGACGCATGGTGCTTTAAGTTTATTTTAATTGCCTCAATATTAGAAGTATTTTAAAGTCATAGTGAAGATTTTGTATTTTTAAATTAAACCTCTTTTCAGAAAACATTGTTTTACTCATACCATAATTTTCAATTATTTCCTTTCTTTTCTCCCCACAAACTAGCATCACATCACCGAGCAGCACCAGAAGCAGCCCCTCAAGCTGACCCGTGTCTGCCGAAGAAATCTCTGTACGTACCAAACCAAAGTGGCAATCATGAAAAAGTGCTAGGATAATAAAAACCAGGAACCAGAAAGTGCTCCAAGCCAGCCGAACGAGACGAGAGTGGGGTGATAAATCTTGACGAATCTCATCATAAATAACAGTGTTTGAGCTTTTTTTTTTTGGTTTGCTGCACCCATTTGCTTCGACGTCTGGGGGGTCAGCTCACATACGAGCAGGCTGAAAGGTGCTAAAATTGCTTTGCGAGAAACGGAAGGAAAAAGTGTTGGACCCTCGAACACATTAGGAAAGGGTATTTTCGTCCTGAACGTCCGAACGTGCCCCAGCTGTCGAGGGGTATATCCGGGGCTCTCCCTCTCGGAATGACAGAATAATCCTAAAGTGTGAAAGCGGCACAAAAAAACAAAAGCTAATGACACAAAAGACACATTTGTGAGAGTTTCTTTGAAACGGAAGGCTAAAAATACACGACGCTTGAAAAAGTGAATTTCCATAAAAGAAAGAAAAAAAAATTGTTGGTAAAGGAAAATTGTTCAAGAAGAAGAAAAAAGTTTTCGCAAAACAAGCTAAGTGAACATCAATCGAGAAAGAAAGCAAGAGAAAAGTGAAAGTGAAACCATCTGGTCTGAGAAGCTTTTTCCGGCGTGTTTCTATTGTGCAAAAGAATTGCTGCTTACGTGAGTGAGTGTGTGTGAATGTTTTGTTGAAAAGAAAGAAAAAGTTTTTCCAGTGATTTGAAAACCCGGACAAAAAAAAAGGGAAACAAGTGCAAAGTGTTTTGTGTGGCTTCACGCGAGATTCAACAAGAAAAAAAAGAAACACATTTCTTAGTGAGTGATTAGCAGCATCCGGTTTTGTTCAACTTGGCAGCCCCAGCAACCACCAACTCACATGGGAACATGAGCTCAAAGGATATTTCACCGCAGCTTCGTCGTGCTCGTAATGAGTAAAGTTACATCGGAGCAGCGCATCCATCATACATAGGATTTTTATAGCAGGTTATTATGGCTCTTTTTTTCTTCTTACAATGTTTTCCCTTAACTGTTATTGCGCACGCATGCACGAACACAAACACACACTCGCGCAGGAAAAATCATCATGAAGTCGCATCTGATTTGCGATGCGATGATAATGTCAGTCAGAATGTGAATGTGTGTGTGTGTGCATAATTTATGCTTTTGCTCATTTTGTGGTAGGATCGAGCAAGACAACAACAATAATGATGATGATGACATGGTCGTGTTAGAGTTTTGTTCCCTTTTTTTATTGGATTTTTTTTTTGTGGCTTGGAAGATTTTTACCCTAACATGAGACGTCAAGGACGGTCGTTAGAGGAAATTTATGTTGCGTACACGATTGTGATTTACTTTGTAGGGAAATGTGTTTCAATGTAGGGCGGAAATTAAATATTAATCAATTGGAATTTTATTGATTCATGGTATTCAATTGTATCATTTTGTTTAACCTTATCGCAATTACTATTAATTTATTAATTGGATTTCATTAATTTTTTAAAACATTTCAAATACTTTTTACATTTGTTTTGTTTAAAATTATTATTTTTTTGAAAAATTTAAAAAGATGCCTAAAAACATTCATTTTTAATCACAAACTTAAACCAAAAAAAAAGGTTTAATAAATTTTTCAAGTTTTTCGTACTTTTTGGCAAAAGGTTAACTGAAGTTTTTTTTTTATGTATTGATGTTTAAAATTATGCCGAAACAAACTTTAACAGTTTTAAAATATTAATGTGTAATTCTCTACCAACTCACACGAAATCGGGAAAAGTTGTCCCGACCCCTTTTCGATTTGCGTGAAACATTGTCCTAAGGGGTAACTTTTGTCCCTGATCACGAATCCGAGGTCCGTTGTTTGATATCTCGTGACGGAGGGGCGGTACGACCCCTTTCATTTTTGAACATGCTAAAAAAGATGTGTTTTTTCAATAATTTGCAGCCTGAAACGGTGATGAATTGGAAATTTGGTGTCAAAGGGACTTTTATGTAAAATTAGACGCCCGATTTGATGGCGATGTGTTTTTTCTGACTTTGCAGGGTTATTTTTTCGAGTGTAACAATGTCGTAAAATCGCGATAACTCGTGATGGTTACAAGCAAACCCCTTATGTTTCTATATTAATTTTTTTGTAATTGTCTGCTCCACAACTTTGTAAAACATTGTTGAACTCTAATAAATAACCTTGCAGGGTCAGAAAAAACACAAAGTTTTAAATGAAAAAAAATGTTCTAAGTGAAAAAATTACCCTTATGGGTCAATGTAGATTCGAAAAGATCATTAAATTTACCATAAAATGACATGTTAAAAAAATTTACAGTCGAGTAACGGAAAATGGCAGGATTTTTAGTGTTTTAGTGTTTTTTTCGATGAAAAATACGTTTTTTCTTTGTACGCCATCAAATCGGGCGTCTAATTTTACATAAAAGTCCCTTTGACACCAAATTTCTATCTCATCACCGTTTCAGGCTGCAAATTATTGAAAAACTCCTCTTTTTTCGCATGTTCAAAAATTGAAGGGGTCGTACCGCCCCTCCGTCACAAGGTTTCAAAAAACGGACCTCGGATTCGTGATCAGGGACAAAAGTTACCCCTTAGGACAAAATTTCACGCAAATCGAAGAGGGGTCGGGGCAACTGCTGCATGAGTTGGCGGAGGATTACCCTTTTGTTTAATCTTATCGCAATTACTTTTAATTGATTAATTGGATTTCATTAATATTTTAATCATTTCAAATACTTTGTGATTTGTTTTGTTTAAAATTATGCATTTTTTATAAAATTTAAACAGTTGCCTAAAAAACATTCATTTTGAATCACAGGCACAAACCTAGAAAAAAAGGTTTAAATTCTTCAAGTTTTTCGTACTTTTGGCAAAAAGGGTACCTGAAGTTTTTTTTTATGTGATTTATATTTGAAATTATGCCGAAACTTACAGCTTAAAAATATTAATGTTGATCAAGTTGAAAATTTAAAAAAAAAATATGGTTGTTGGATTTTGAAAATCATTTTATTTTCTAAATTCGAGCAACCTGTCTTTTTAATAATTAGTTAAAATTGCAAGTTTTTATAGCAAAAGGTTGTAATTTATTTGTTTGTGTTTTTTTTGTAAATTTGTGGCATATCTCTTAGTTAATTCTTACGTCATTCGAATGACAATTTATAGAACTTTTTTTTTTGTCATTCAACTTCAGATACTCAGATCAATTTTAATTTATCTTGGTTCACAAATCGTTAGAACTCATTAATATCCGAAATATTGTTATAAAAAAAAATCGAAATTATGATACTAAATATATGTTTGAACTGTTACGTATTTTGTCACCATATAAAAAGGTAAAATTATACAGAAATGTTTTTTTGCATTAAAAGAATAATGCATAAACAGTAAATACCTGAAAAAGCGTAAACATGTAATTATAACATAAAATATTTCGAAAAATTCCGATTTTCGAGCCACCTTAAGACAAAAATAGCTGTATTCAGCAATTCCCCACGAAAACAGCATGATTCGAAAAAAGTTCTCCGATCGGGCTCAAAATTTTTCTGGGGGTTCCTTGGTCGAAATAATTAGACCCGTATTTTTTTTTGTTTGACCATAAGGGTGACCTACGCCGTGTTAGGGTGGTCTAAAAATGGCCATTTTCGTCGATTTTCGCAAAAACCACTTTTTTCGAAAAATCATAACCCCTCGCCATTTCATCCGATTTTAGCTGTCCTAGACGCAAAAGAAAGGTGATTATTTTGGCTATTTGGGAAAATTAGTATGAAGTTTCAAAAATCTAGCTTAACATTTGAAAAGGTCGTATGAAAACTTAAAATGCTGTTTTGAAGGTCTCGGGATCAAAGGGCCTATGTCTGAAAATATGTTTATCGGATTCCTCGGAAAATTTCAGATAACATATCACAAAATGGTAAAGTTATGTTTTCAATACTCTGAGATACGATTTTTTGAAAATAAAAACAGGGTTTTTCGACGCGCCACGCGCAAAAATGGAAAAATGACGAAAATGGGAAAAAATCGACCTTTTTCACTAAAACTGCGATAACTTGAAAATTTCAGCGATGACCTATACATTTCGTTTTAGTGAAAAAAGTCGATTTTTTCCCGTTTTCGTCATTTTCCCATTTTTGCGCGTGGCGCGTCGAAAAACCCAGTTTTTATTTTAAAAAAATCGTATCTCAGAGTATTGAAAACATAACTTCACCATTTTTTGATATGTTATCTAAAATTTTCCGAGGAATCCGATAAAAATATTTTCCGACATAGGCCCTTTGGTCCCGAGACCTTCAAAACAGCATTTTAAGTTTTCATACGACCTTTACAAATGTTAAGCTAGATTTTTCAAACTTCTTACTATTTTTCTCAAATAGTCAAACTAATCACCTATCTTTTGCGTCTAGGACAGCTAAAATCGGATGAAATGGCGAGGGGTTATGATTTTTCGAAAAAAGTGGTTTTTGCGAAAATCGATGAAAATGGCAATTTTTCAGACCACCCTAACACGGCGTAGGTCACCCTTATGGTCAAACAAAAAAAATACGGGTCTAATTATTTTGGCCAAGGAACCCCCAGAAAAATGTTGAGCCCGATCGGAGAACTTTTTTTTCGAATCAAGCCGTTTTCGTGGGGAATTGCTGTATTAGTATATCTTATAAAAAATGTGTGATTATGCAAGTCATTCTAATGGTTATTTCAGTTTTTTGAAAAAGTTGTTGTGCCTTTGGTTTTCCTGAGGTATATTTTTAAATCATGAAAACACAAGATACATATTTTTTAACTAAACCTGACTACGAAAATGTCATCTACTGTGCTAGAGTTTAGAATAGTCAAAGCTCTGGTACAGGAGGTATATTTTTATTAAATTTGTGATTTTGAAAAAAAAAAATCATGTTCAAGCCAAAATCAAATTTGCAATAAGTCATTCAATGATTATTTAATTTTTTCGAAAAAAGCCGTTGCAAATATTTTCAAAGATTATGTCAAAATATAAAAAAAAAATCAAAATTTCAATGAAATTAAACGTTTAATCAACTGAAAAAAAAATGAAATATATTTTCCAGCAATGATAATCACTTTGAGCATGATTGAAATCGTAAAAAAATAATTTGAATTTTGTAAAATTTCGATGTGCAGTACCGCGAAAATATTTAAAAAGCAAACCTCGTGCAAATTTAGATTTTTGAAAGCAGATGATTGTAAAACAATTCTTTTTTTTTAATTAAAATTTCCAAGCTATGTTAAGTAACTCCAATTTTTTTTTTGTGAATGAATGTAGTGCGGGAATGAAGAATTATTTCTTTTGCACAAAATTTAACCGTTAATAGGCTCTATCTCAGCATTGCAAGCCCGATCAACAAAGTCAAGGAGGAAAATGCAGTTTTTTTTGAGTCATTCGATTTTTTTTTGCACTTTTTCGAATATTCAATTTGCCAATTTGGTATGACCAGACCAGACTTCTATTGACTTAGGGAATGCATGGACAAAGTTTCATTCATAGTTATAATATCAAAATTAAAAATTGCGACATTCTGAAAAATACTCACCTGTTTTTTTTTTTTTGGGCGAATATGAATAAACAAACTACAAAAAATGGCTCTGATTTTTCTTTAAGTCTAAGAAAATCATATAACTTAAAAAAATCTGAACAAAAACTTTATACTAGTTTAAATTTCAGTTAACTAATTGCACTAAATTTAAAATAAAACTGAAAAAATAATATTAGATGTTAAAAACTGTTTTCTCCACATTTTTGAACACATAATTTTAACCATAATAAAAATTAATTAAGACAAAACCGTCACAACAACTTACTGAAATGTTTTATTGTGGCAAAAAATAGAGTTTTTCCTATTGAAATCCAGAGTAGAGCCACTTAAGACTTTTCAACAAAACACCATAAATCAAACCCGCACAAAGCGCGGGCAACCTCTGAACTTGAAAGGTGCATTGTTCACCAAGTTCACCAAGAAATGGAAGTGAACGATAATTAATTCCACCGTGTGAGTGCAGCCTATTTAGGGCAGGTACACAATCCCACAAACACTACCAAAGAATCGATAATATCTGGAGCAGGTTTCAGACAATTGGCCGGGAACAAAAGGGCTCCGCCGGGATGTTTTTCGTCCGAGGATTTCCATTAAATTTTAATCAACCTCTCTACATCGTAAGCTTATTTGAGAGCTAAAGCTCGCAATCAGGATCAGGAATTGTTATGAGTGTGTAAGTGCGACTTTGTTTGAGTTAGTGTTGATCATAATGGAGCGGTCTGATGGTTATGGAGAGAAGGAAGCTTTTCCTTGTTTTCCGGAATCCCGGGATGTGTGTGTGTCATTGAGCCAAGGCCTTTTTAGCAGCAGACGTGGTGGGGGAGACCTTTTATCATGACACGAGGGTGTGATAAGTGGGTGGAGGTCTTTGTGATAGGACGGAAGGTTTCCAGGAAAAACGAACAAGATTTTGCTTGCAACTCAGATCCGAGAACCTACAAATGTGATGGGATGTGATTCGGAGAAGACATTTATATGACAAATGAATAAAGGTTAGACGATACTGAGCTAGGGATTATTGTTATGATAATGCTTATTTTGGCAGGAATCGTTAGCTTAGTGTCCATTTGAATTCTTGGGAGATTCAAATTATGTTGAAACATAAAATGCAAATAAAATAAACTTATTAGCAATATTTATAACAAACAGTCAACACCACAATCCCAACCACATTCCACCACAGCTCAGCAAATCAACTTTTCACTAAACTTTCAACAACTCACCAAATCCAATGTCAGCTTTGTCCGCTCAACAGTTGTATAATACTATCCCGTTTCCAGTCCTTAAACTTTCGTCACCCAGCTGGTTTTTCACTTTTCCAAATGCATTTTCTCCCCCTTCCCCATTCAAGGGGAGGAGGGTCACTCAACAACGCTTCGTAAAGTAGCTTTAGCCATGGAGTTTCTTTGTGGTTTTCCACAGAACTGGCCAGCTAGCTAGCAATTGTGGGAAAAAACTCAGGGTTGGACAACCGGCACCACTGGGAACAGAGAGTCCCTTCTATCATTTCCACATTATTGCAGTTGGATCCCTCTCTTCGGTGTTCTTTGTTCTTGTGACGCCAGCCGTGACTTTTTGCCCATGCTTACTTTCCCTTCTTAGAGAAAGCAACTTTGCAAGAAAGTTTTTGTGTGTTTGTTGGAAGCAGCTTTCCAACTTTTCCTTTCAGAGTTTTTCTTTTGAAAACAGGTAAAAATCAACTACATTTAATTTCATTTAGCAAAATAATGGTTTAAATTACCCCTAGAAAACTCACAAAACAAACTTTTCATGTTAGCAAACTCAACATTCTGCATCTAATTTGAGACAATTGACGCTAACATGTCATGTGCTTCCACCATACGTGCCCGGAAGGTTGTGTTCCATCCAATGTGTGCGGTTTTATTTGGTACGCACGCAAATGACGAACAAACCAAAAATGTTAACAGGACATCCGGGTGGCAAAGTTAAAAGTTTGATAATTTTGTTCTCTTAAAAAATCGACAGAAACAAAAACATTGCAAAACCAAATTTAAAAAAAAATACGTTCAAATGCCAATTCAAATCATGTGTTAGAATTGAAAAAGTAGAAATACTCGTGATTATTTTTGATAATTTACTAATTTTTGACTTTATCAGAATTTAAATGAACCGATATTTTTTTTGGTTTTTTTATTCAAACATTTATTCGCACATGATTAAGCGGCAAAGAAAGAGTCGATCTCTGCCAATCTTATCATTGATATGAATGTGAAAGCTATTAAAAACGTTTCAAACAAAACATCCACCAAAATTATAAGTTTGACAATATGGCTCGAGTTATTCAAATTCTGATATAAATAGGGCATGATTCCATCATTTGGAGTATTATTTGAAATATTTCAGCGCCACTGACCATTTTTGGAACAGTGGCAGGCCGGAAATAATAAATTTGATAAAAGTTGTAAAAGAAAACATTTTAATAAAGTAGTGTTTCAAATAAGAATAATATTGGTTTCTTTACATCAAGAAATATAAGTCAAATCTTTTTTACAAAAATAAAACTTTTTGCGGTCTTCAAGTATTTTACTAAATATTTGTTAAAATGATTTCAAATTTCATATCAAATTTTAACAGTGTAGGAAAATATACAATGAAAAGTTTTCAATTGGTTATTCTTAAAATTTCTTGGAAATATTGAAGTTTATGAAAAAATATATTTTGGTCCTCCATTTCATTTTCAGACATTTTTTTTAAATTATTGGAAAAAAAACTTAAAATTATAGTACGCTGTATAAACTGTTAGAAATTTAAATTAAGTGTTTTTTTCTATACATTTATATTCAACAATCCATTTTATTTTTGACATATATTTACCATTTTTACGAAATAGATGATTAAGCTTGTAATAGAAATAGAAATGATTAGAATTAAATTCAAACATAAGTAGCGTTTTAAATTAATTTCAAACAAACATATTTAATTTAAAAAATCCAAATAATACGTTGACCAAGCAACATTTCGTCGTTGTCGTGCTACCTTGTCACACGTGCTTTTTGGCTAAATCAAATTAAGAATAAACGCTTTTACTATTTTTTTTTAATTTGGCCATTCAATTTATTTACAGCTTAAAGGGCCAGTCATAGAACAGAATGATATGCAATTGAAAAGTTACATATTTTTTTCATTTGATTTTAAATAACAATGTCTTTATTTTTTAGATTTAAATATAAAGTCAATGTTTGTCCTTCTAATTTATGGATTTTTCTGAAGTATTGAAAAACAAGCTTCTTTTTAGAACTAAAAGTAGGATAAATTGATTTTTTTATTCTTAGCTTAGGATAAGTTGCTGCTGAGCTTAAAATTAAAAAAATATTTTATCTCAATTTGCAATAAATTTTCAACTGATGATATCTTGGCAGTTATTGTTTAATGTTAACTAATTAATTTGGTAGTTTTGATTTTATTTTTCGTAAAACAATTTTTTCCTGTTTTTTTTAAAGCTTGTTTGAATTGTATCAAAATTCTTTCTTACTGTCAAAATAAGATCTGCTTAGGTTAATATTGAATAAATGCTAAAATACTTTTAAATCATGCAGGCCCGTAGCCAGGGGGGGGGCTACCGGGCTGCAGCCCCCCCCCCCCCCGAAATTTTTCCCATATTTTTTTTATTATGTACTATCGAAAAAAAAATCTAAAATCGATGATTGTGTGTTCTCTTTCATTCTCCCAGAAATAGATTGTTAGATAGAGAATCTAGAATATATTAATCAAACTATGTAATTTTTGCGTCCATTGCCGGCCAAAAACATTGTGGAATATATAAATCCAATATTCAACAATTGAGCTGCATATTTGAACATCGTTTTACTTTGGTGCAAAATCTATCCTACACTGAGACGTTAGGCTATCTTTCAAAGGAGAAAGAAGAAAAAGTGTCTAAAAGAGCGCCTAGGTCAAATAAAGTTCGGCCCAGCCTCAATTTCCCGCAGACCTTGCAATAATTTGACTTCGAAAAATCGAATCACGAAAAAAAGTGTGTTATTTTTAATTTTCGAGCTTAAGTACGGTACTTTTCTAAAGTGATTTTAAGAAAGCGGTCATAATGGCGGTGATGGAATATTGAATTTGACTGAAATGAGGTGGCAGAAGCCGAATTTGATTTTAAAATCAAGTAAATAAAAATACTTTTTTTATTTTTTCATGTTTCATGTTTTAACATTGAAAATCTTACCATTAGTTGCTGAGATATCGACATTAGAAAATTGTGGGTTGTTTTGGTGAGACTTAGAATACTTCAATTTCCTGATTCTTTTTATTAAACCCACATTATCTAAGCAACCAGATGTCCAATCTTCAATGTCTCTTAGAAAACTTTATTGCAAATTTTCTGAACTTTTCAAAAAATATATTTTTGGAAATGGTCATTCATGGTCACTATTTTTAAAAATCGAAAAACTGCAAATATTTCGCCAGAATCAAACTTTCGGTGGCTATATCTTGAAAACGGAGCCCTTTTTTCAATAAATATGTAATGTACTTTTCGATTGCAAGTTCAATTAAAAAATAACGTCAAATGATTTTTTCGAAAAATCACTATTTTTTTCAAAATTTCATAACTCGGCGACAGATTTTTGGACCATGTTTCTCTATGGCTCAAAAGTTGCGGATTTTTGTCCCCTCAAACATATCAAAAATCTCGAAATTGTAATTTTTTTCCGTGTACCTATTTTTTCTCAAAAGTCCTCAACAATACCTACTACTTTGCCGAAGACACTCAAAAGTTACAGCTGTTTGAATATTTACGTACCATTTTTGTATGGACAGCAGCCAAAATTGAATGGAGACTTGTATGGGTGAACCAATGACACAAAATAGCTTATTTGGTCACAGGAAAGGCCCCCACAAAGTTTGAGCCAAATAAAAAAATACAAAAAATTAAAATTGCCGATATTGGCCGATTTCGTAGAGAGTTGCTCAAATGAAAAAAATCATTAAATTAAAACTAAAAATTCTCAAAATATTTTTTCTATTATTTTTAATATTTATTATTTTTTTTTAAATTCTTAAATTTAATATGGAGTTTATGTTTGGAGCATTTTTCAAGTAATTTTTGAATTTAGACATTATATTTTATTTTTATACTTTTCTGTTTTCAAACTTTAAACTTTCTGATTTTTTTAATCAGCACCTTAAGATTTAGAATTTCAGAGTTTTAATTTTTAAATAGTAAAAAATCTAAATATATATTTGTTTAATTTCATATTTCTGCCTCTTCTGCAACTCGTCCGAAAATTTGAAGGACAAATAGAACATTTGTTTCAAATAACTTCACACCATTATGTAGAAAACAAATTGAAGTGCATTTTCTTGCGTCAATAATACGACATTTTTTGCCTTGCTGAAAATATTTTAATTTTTTCTAAAATTTCGATGTACAGTAAAGAAAAAAAGGTTTCGTCACTAGCCGGATATTTTGAAAACTTAGGATGCAAAACAACTGGTACAAAATGCATTTTAAAACACATGTAAATGTTTTATAATTTAATTTTTTAATATATTTTTTATTTGCTTTTGCTCCGCCTGCTCGACCTTGGTCAGAATCGAGAGATAGAAATTTAAAAAAATATTCGTAGCGGCCTAATTTTAAATTGAGAAATTTCACAATTTTAATAATTTTAGATTTAATTTTCTTTATTTCAAAGTGTTTTTACCTTGTATTTTGGAATATTTGAATTTAGAAATTCTTAAATTACTGAATTCATAAATGCTCAATTTTATTTGTTTGTTTAAATTTTCTATTTTTTTAAATTTTGCGTTTTTTTATTGATTTTGATTTTAGAATTACCTAATTCTAAAACTTTTGAATTCCTAAATATTTTAAATGGACTAAATTATGGATTTTTAATATTTTTTAGCATATACAACATTTGCTTGAGCGTTTTTTATATATGGAATTTTACGTTCCTTCCGTGCTCCTTACATGATACGGCAATTTTTTTTTATTTCCTTTTGAATGTTAAATATGATTCTAGTAGCAAAATGCCAGACGTAGATTCGATTTACAGGGAAAGCCTCATTGTTTTAATCATTCTTATGTAATGTTTTCTTGACTTTTCATTGAATCAGATTTCGTACATAAAAAGTATCTAAATCCTAAAATTTGTAGGATTTCGTTTCCAGTATCACGATGTTGCTTGAATATTAAAACCTAAATAATTTTACATAATTTTTATTAGTCAAATCAGGGAAATGAAAAAAAATATTGTGATATGTATTTTTTAATTTTGCTAAAAAAGATTAAGAGAGCATTAGACGTTCCTAGAACCAACACAGCCATGTTTATCAACAGTTTAGTAAAACATTAATTTTTCTCCTATTTTCATGTACACTCATATTTTCTATCAAAACTCATTTCAGATTAAAATATAATTCGGACAGCAATAAAATTAATTGAAGATTTCAATGGGTTAATCGTGTTTATATGAATTTATATTTTTTATCGCACAATTTTATTTTAAATTTCAAGAAGCTGTGTCTCAAGAACGAGTAGACAAATTTTTAACAACAAATTCATGGTTAAAAACAAATTCTCATTTGAGAACTTTGCTAAATTGTTTGTACACTATTTTCAATACATTTTTTAATGCAATATCTCTTTGAAGATTACTGTGAATTTAGGATTTTTGGTCGAAAATCGGAAAAGACATTTTCTTTTGAAATATAAATGTTTTTTTTTTATGAAATCATTTAAACCTATAATAATGTTTATAAGTATATTGTGATACTCTTTGCTGGATTTTTTCAATTTGGAATATATTAAAGGAAAAATTTAACTATATTTATTCGAAGATAAAATTTTGACAGCACTCAACCATATATTATTTGCTATTAAAAATAAACTTTTTGAAATAAGGATCTGATTTAAAAATTTTCAACGATTTGCATAATTTTAATAATACTCAAATTTCTGAAGCAATTTTTCAGCATTTTTTTTGTTTTATTTAATCGGGAAAAATCAAATTATGATTCAAACTTGCTTTAAATAAATGCATTTTTTCAGTAAATATTGTGACGTCTGTATTTATTAGGATGTAACAAAAATGACTTTTTGGCGGGCATTCAAGGGTTTGTTCCGGTGGGCATACTAAGCCCAAATCCAAAATATGAGCTTGATTGGACGTAACAGGAGCTGGCGCTCCGCCCTTCAATTTTAAATAGGATTTAACCCGTAAAAAAAGATTTTTTCAAAAATGTAATTTTTTTAGGCATTTTGGCCACTGAAGCGTTTATTTTCAACATCATTGGCGTGTAGGCCAGATCCTTGCGCATCTTTTGGTATATATAACATTGAAATTTGGAGCACTCTGGAGCTCGGTACAGACCTTCAAAGTTTGGCATTTTTTCGAAAAATCGGCCCCGGCAAAATCAAATGGCGTCTAGGGCGTCGCGAGGCGCGACGCATATCTTTTTTGCCGGGACCGATTTTTCGAAAATGTTATGAGATATGAGTTTTATTTTGCTTAAAAATCGTGCAACATTTTTTTTCAGTTCATAGTTTTTAATTATAAAATATGCCATCAAAATATACACACAGCTGAAAATTTCATTCTAAACAGTTTTTAATTAGATAGTAGAAATTTATTTTAATTTTTTTATTTGTTCATAAGTTTTTCATCCAGATTTGTTGAAAAATTAAATTATACATAAGTGAGATAAATTAACATTCTTCGGGCATTTTTTTTAATCAAATTTTATTTAGGGTATATTTTAAATTTAACGATAATTTGCTAACGGACAGTTTTTCATGAAATTCGTTTAAATGTCAACAATCCAAGAAAATGTAAGAAAATCACTTTCTTTTCATGTCTTTTTATGTAAACATGGTATATGAAAAAGCGGATTTTTGATGAAGCATTTTCTTCAATTTAATTTTTTTAAACATAGGATGAAGCTTTTTGAAATCTTTTTTGCATACATTATTTTATAGATTTATAATTCGTCTCAATAATCATACCGTTAGCCAGGTGAATTTAAACAAATGGAATTTCTGATTTACTGATTTCTATATCCTTTGAGTTTTTGAATCCAAGCCCCCCCCAAACAAAAATCCTGGCTACGGCCCTGAAATCATGGTTATCAAACAGAATTCAGCCGGCTTAATTCCTCATTATTTGGTTAATATTCATGCTATACATTATTGAGGAAAGCACAATGGTTTTTGAAATAATTTACTTATGATTTAATTAATTTAATAATTATTTATTTTATTTATAAAAGATTTTTTTATTTTATATATTTAAAAACATGACTTTTTCCAACTTTTTCAGCCAACCTTTTTTTCCAACCTTTTCAGCATGGAATCCCCGCAAAGTATAAAACACGACCGTGACTATTTTTCATTCAGATTACGCTCGACACGGCCAAAACCACTTGCGCAATTCAAATTTAAAACAAACAGGTGGGCGTGTGTGAGCTGGTTGAGAGAGGTGGGGAAAATGAAAATATTTATTGTTGGTTGGCATTTTCCGGGGATGACGCTCGTTAACAAACCAGATTCAATTATTCGAGTGGGTGCACAATTTTGCGTCGAGTTTTTTTTTTTGGTTTTCACTTTGCGCGGTTTGCTCACCAAATTGTGAAGTGTACTTTATTGCAGTTTGTTGAACGCATAAATTTGCTTTGCAATAGTGGGAAGTCAAATATTTAAACATGTTATTGCCACTATATAGTGGACCTTCTATTTTGTGGCGATAACAATCAAATGTGGCACTAAAAGTCTATCACGTTATAATTTTATTACAATATGATTACGTAACGAACATCTGCCCACGGCAACATATTTTATTTTTATTGATTTGCCATCATTTCCTCCCCCTTCTATCATTGGACATGTATTTTGGAAATTTTCACAACAGGAGGGCAGCACCGGCTGTCCGAGGATGATATTCTAACGCAAAATATGGCACCTTCCCTATTGGAGCGAGATGATTTGCCCCACGGGATATGTTTCCACAACTGGGGATGGAATTTGACTCCCCTCTGCCAGTTTTATGGAACCAAATGGTGGATATAAAGCCATTATTGCGATCGTTGTATGATAATGGATCGATCACGTTCGGTTGAGGGAGTTTGTTTGGAAAGCAAATTTGCAATCTAATTCAAATTTAAATTAAAATTATTATGAGTGATATTGATTGATTTTCTGACTGATGCTGGGTATCAATGGTAAGTAATCAATTAAATTAATCTCTTTTTTTTGCAAAGCAATCTCATATAGTAGTTTCATTGAATTTGAAAAAAAAAATTTCAAAGTAATGTAACATTAAAACTCAATTCAATTTCATCACTGCTTCTCTTCCTTCTCGCAGAACGTAGAAATTTCGTTTCCAATTTTCACTCTCTTGAAGATGAGAAGCTCGAGCTTTCCTCTTGGATTATATTTTTCTAAGAAGTTGTCTTGCACGTGCAAAATCCACTCATCCCGTTGGGAAATGATCCGTCTCTGACAAGGACGTCGACGATGCTGGTGGTGATGAGTTTATACCTTAGCACTCTTGGTCCCGAACCCACAGTTTCCCAGCTCGAGCGAGATAATCTCCAAGATAATGGCAAACTGGGGCAATAACGGAAAACTCCTGAAAAATCGTTTATCGATGCTGGAAAAGCAGCGCCCTTCTTCACCTCTCAAAACTTTCCTCTTACTTTTCTAAGCTGCCGGGATTAAGTGTACTTTAAAGCGATTTAGACGGAAATGGGCGCACTCTTGACAACACTCTGATGAGATGATTTTCCAAACTCAGCTCAGTTCAGTATGATGCCGACAGGAACAAATAAACAGAACCATCTCGGAAGCCGAATTCAATCACCAACCTGTTTATTATTTTACCCTCCCCGTCCGGAGGAGGGGTTTAAGCAAATAGTTTGGGCAATTCCGATTTGATGGCGCGAAATTCGCAGAACCGCCAAATTCTTGAATCGGTTCCAAAATTCCTCCCCCTCCCACCCTTCTTTTTCTGTGCGGACATGCTGCCAAACTGTCAATCCAGCCAGACAACTTTTAATCGCTCAAGTTTTGCTTTGTATCGAGCAGAAAATTGCCGACCGACCGACATCCTCTCATTATGTGGGGGTGTTGCACGCGCGCGCTGAAGGGTCATTAAAATAAATCATAAAATTTATGAACATGCGAGTTTGTGAACTCCCGAAGGGGGGTGACGGAAAGCAGTCGTTTTCAATGCCAGAAGAGCCATTTGATTCTGGGAATTTTTCGCGATTTTAGCTACGCACTTCCTTGCGAGGATTTTGATTGATTTGGAGGGAAAGCTTGAATTGATTATGTTTGGCATTCATTTGCGAACTTATGAAGAAACTAGTTCTTTTTATACTCAATTCAATTTAAACATTAAAACACTCGACATTTTATTTGCAACAACTTTACGAGGGTACGCACATTTCAATGAAAAATCTCAACATTCCATTCGCAATTCCAGACTGATGTCTCATTAGGGAGAAGTTGAAAAGAGTGCATGAATGCAGCACGAGTGACAGACATTCACTTTTTGTTGGTTGAAAAGGCAGAACAGCATCACAGATGTGCTATATTTTCAAGTTTTCTTGAGTAAAGTTCCGAAATGACGAATTTTGTTTTATAAAATGACGTGAGTTGTGCAAAAAATAAAAAAAAACATCTTAAATTTATTTTATTTATTTTGTGGATTCTATTTTCAGTTCAAAACTGTTCATACTTTTAAAAGATGTGAACGCGGTTTTGGATTCAGCTAGCAAAATCACCAGAATTCTCATCCTTTGGCTACTACTAACAAAATGTGACAGCGTTAAGGAGGTATTAGACTTAGAGCGTCCAATTTCCCGGGGTTACAAATTTCCCGGGAAACGGGAAATTTTCAACCAATTTCCCGGGAAATCCCGGGAATTCCCGGGAAATTTTAAATTTATTGAAAATTATTCTAATTTTGGTTTTAATTAATATTATGCAACAAAATTGTATAGAACAGCAACTTTAATGGTTTAACCATTTTGTGAAGATAAATAAACAGCTTGACTGCATGTAAAAAATCATTCAAATACAAGAAAATGTATATTTTTTTTTCTAATTTTATAAGCTCCAATCGTACAATAAATCCAAAAAATATCTCAGGTATTTTTTGATGAGAAGTATTTTTTTAAGTGTTTTAACTGTGAGTAAAATGAATCCATAATCCACAATAATAAAATTCCTTTAAAACTTGCCTCTGTGACCAGATTGTTGAAATGAGAAAAAAAACATGCAGGAATTATGTTTTTCATGACAAATACTGGTTTCAGCTCTTGAACAAATTGAAAAGCTTTTTAGTTTTGATATTACTTCAAACACCCCAATGTTTTCCAATATTTGAAG
This sequence comes from Culex pipiens pallens, assembly GCF_016801865.2. Classification (NCBI taxonomy): domain Eukaryota; kingdom Metazoa; phylum Arthropoda; class Insecta; order Diptera; family Culicidae; genus Culex; species Culex pipiens. The sequence continues at coordinate 1,125,508 of NW_026292818.1, forward strand.
CAAGCTTTGAATATATGTTTGAATTTTTCGAGAACTTTTTAAACAATACAAAGTAGTTTTTCAGTTTTTTTTTGTATTTGAATTATACGATAAATTTTAATCATTCCACGTTCTTCCATTTTTTAACATTAAACCCTCTATGACTTATAGTTGCACGAGTGCTCCATAATTCTTTTACTTTAAATTTTAATTTCTGTAATACTAGGTATTCAACCAATTTAATTAATGCTTCTTGCAAAAAATCGAGTTTCATCTCATTTGATCGTGGCAATTTCGAGGTAAGAAATAATATTGGTTTTAGAAATAATATCAATTTGTAAAAAGCTTACCTAATTGCAATAATTTAATACTCATTAAGCAAGATCTATTTCCAGTTACTTCAGATATTAATATTATCAGAAATAAATCTTGATATCATAATTTTTGATAATCTGAATAATTATATATAATAGGATGTAACAAAAATGACTTTTTGGCGGGCATTCAGGGGTTTGTTCCGGTGGGCATACTGAGCCCAAATCCCAAATATGAGCTTGATTGGACGTAACAGGAGCTGGCGCTCCGCTCTTCAATTTTAAATGGGATTTAACCCGTAAAAAAAGATTTTTTTCAAAAATGTCACTTTTTGAGGCATTTTGGCCACCAATGCGTTTACCAAAAACATAACTGGCGTGTAGGCCAGATCCTTGCGCATCTTTTGGTATATATAACATTGAAGTTTGGAGCATCCTGGAACTCGGTACAGACCTTCAAAGTTTGGCATTTTTTCGAAAAATCGGCCCCGGCAAAAAAGATATGCGTCGCACCTCGCGACGCCCGAGACGCCATTTGATTTTGCTGGGACAGATTTTTCGAAAAAATGCCAAACTTTGAAGGTCTGTACCGAGCTCTAGGATGCTCCAAACTTCAATGTTATATATACCAAAAGATGCGCAAGGATCTGGCCTACACGCCAGTGATGTTTTTGGTGAACGCATTGGTGTCCAAAATGCCTCAAAAAGTGACATTTTTGAAAAAATCTTTTTTTACGGGTTAAATCCCATTTAAAATTGAAGGGCGGAGCGCCAGCTCCTATTACGTCCAATCAAGCTCATATTTGGGATTTAGGCTCAGTATGCCCACCGGAACAAACCCCTGAATGCCCGCCAAAAAGTCATTTTTGTTACACTCTAATATATAAACTAAACAATAAATTTAATTGAATAAAATCATGTTGAGTTTGCTCATTTATATTTTTTTCAGAGCATTTTCAACAAAATGGTTCTAAAAATTCAAGAACATGTATACTTTTGCTTAAATTTCGGGAAGTCCCGGGAAATTTACAAATTTCCCGGGAAACGGGAAATATTTTTTTTCGGGAAATCCCGGGAATTCCTGGGAAAAATTTTCCCGGGACGGGAAATTGGACGCTCTAATTAGACTATAACAATCAAACAATCAAACAAACTAACACTATTCACAATTTGCCTGCTTTGTTTGTGTATCTGTATTTGTTGGCAGAAACGTAAGCCTGCATACATTTTGCTTTGTTTGTGAGTTTGCCACAAACAAGTTTGCGAGTTTGGTAAACTTTCAAACATGGAAAAGTGCGAGTTTGTTAGTCATAGCCTAATACCTCCTTTATTTCAATTAATAAATTTGTCAGGTTTTCTTAAAATTATTAAATTATTATTAGCCTGTCCCATTTTGAGGTCATGTCAAGGGATTTCAGGTGCTCACTTCTTAAATGATAGATTATGATGTTAGGAACAATGTTTCCTTAGACAAGAAAAAATAATAAAATACTTTCTCGCAGACACTTTAAAATATCGAACAACTAAAAACATCTAAGGTTAAATTAAACTTAATCTGATAAACAGCACACTCTATCAAACTTTCTGCAAAGTTCTTTTTTATAACAAATTTGAATTCATATTAAAAAGAAAATGAAATTTCGACACTCCAGAGCCAAGATATTTGAGTTTTAGTGAGAAAAAAAGTGCCAATTTTCAAAATTTCTCAGAATTCAGAAGCAAGGCCTACTAATTACACGATGTTGCAAGCATATGTCTTATAGGTCAGGGTTTGCTTTCTTATAGTAATTTTGGCCGCTGAATCCGAATCTGAAATCAAATTTCGTGTAAACAGTGATAATTGGAGCTAAACCCTTTTGGAATGTTATTTGCGTGTTTAAATCGCTGCAATTCAAATTGCTTGCAAGTTTGGTCATACTTTTCTCGGTTTTCGTTCCACTTTGATTGATATTTTACTCACTGAACTCTTTATGTGTAATGTTTTTTACGTTCTGATTATGTTTTAATAATGTGTTTAGTAGGATGTAACAAAAATGACTTTTTGGCGGGCATTCAGGGGTTTGTTCCGGTGGGCATACTGAGCCTAAATCTCAAATATGAGCTTGATTGGACGTAACAGGAGCTGGCGCTCCGCCTTTCAATTTTAAATGGGATTTAACCCGTAAAAAAAGTTTTTTTTTCAAAAATGTTACTTTTTGAGGCATTTTGGCCACTGAAGCGTTTATTTTCAACATCATTGGCGTGTAGGCCAGATCCTTGCGCATCTTTTGGTGTATATAACATTGAAATTTGGAGCACCCTGGAGCGCGGTACAGACCTTCAAAGTTTGGCATTTTTTCGAAAAATCGGTCCAAGCAAAATCAAATGGCGTCTCGGGCGTCGCGAGGTGCGACGCATATCTTTTTTGCCGGGGCCGATTTTTCGAAAAAATGCCAAACTTTGAAGGTCTGTACCGAGCTCCAGGATGCTCCAAACTTCAATGTTATATATACCAAAAGATGCGCAAGGATCTGGCCTACACGCCAGTTATGTTTTTGGTAAACGCATTGGTGGCCAAAATGCCTCAAAAAGTGACATTTTTGAAAAAATCTTTTTTTACGGGTTAAATCCCATTTAAAATTGAAGGGCGGAGCGCCAGCTCCTGTTACGTCCAATCAAGCTCATATTTGGGATTTAGGCTCAGTATGCCCACCGGAACAAACCCCTGAATGCCCGCCAAAAAGTCATTTTTGTTACACTCTAGTGTTTAGCAATTCGGAAATCGCATATTTTTATTTGGCGGGGGCTTAACTGCCCCTGATCGCATAAATGTCCCATATGCATTTTCATCGATTTCTAGTTATTGATGCACTTTGGTTCAAAATTGTGTGCTCTTTCAAAAGAGCCTATAACATCCTGTACTTTGTTCTAGAAATCAGGAGGAAATCCAGTTTTTTCGCGAACACTTAACACGTAGCCTTATGTATGGGACAAACTTCAAATGCGTTTTTCTCAGCTTGCTGTTTTTGCATATGGGACATTCATGCGAACATGGGCAGTTAAGCTAATATGGATTTATAAAAAAAGAATACCAGAGAAAATTTTAGGAAAAAGGGATAAATTTGTTTGTAAAATTACATTAAAATAAGTTCTAGAAGACATTTTCGAACATTTTTCATAAAAAAAAAATGTATGTGACAACTATCAAAAATGCTTCAGAATTTTTAGTTTGCTCTATTTATTAATCAATCCTTAATTCTAGTAAGGGACCGTTCATAAACCATGTGGACACTTTGTTAGGGGGCGGGGGAGGCGGGAGAGGGGTTAATAAAATTGTATCAGATTTTTTTAAAAGTTCAGTTTTTAATCTATATTCAAATTTGTTATCAAAAAGTACTTTTTAATATGAATTCAAATTTGTTATAAAAAAGAACTTTGCAGAAAGTTTGATAGAATGTGCTGTTTATCAGATTAAGGGGTTACATACATGTAAATCGGCAAAAATTTCAGAGGTTGGTTTGAGCACACGATTAAACTTTTTTTAAATCTGTTTTCAGGGCATTAAAATAAACATTTTCATATATCAATAAAATAAATTTGAACACATTTGGTTGTATATTTGCCGAGATATAGCTATTTGAAGTTAGCAGTTTCAAAAAACGGGTGCCATGATATCTCAACATTGCTTTGACCAAATCGGCTAGAAATTTTGGTGAAGACTCAATAAACCAGTCCCGTCTTCTTGATATAGCCACACCGAGTTGATTTACGGGTGCCACGATATCTCGAGATGGGATAGACCAAATAGGCTGAAATTTGGGGTGAAGACTCTCAAGACATATTCCGTGTGCATGACGAAGCCCGATTTTCAAAATTTTGTTTTTTTTTTTAAATACAAAAATCAAAAACTGACGAATTTTTGTATGAAAAACACAAAAATATTTTATCTTTTTTTTAAATAAACTTTTTCAAATCGGTTTCTCAACAACCAGGGGTCCAAATCTTCAATGATTATTTTTATAGGACATTTTCTAATCTTTTCGTTTTTTCCAAGAAATTGACGCTAATGTAGCCTTTATTAAATAGAAAAACTGAAATATTAAGCTTAATACTTGATGTGGCTATATCATGAAGACGGCGCAAACATCAGAATTTATTAAAAGTATTTACTTTCCAACTTTTATATGACTGCAAACTTTTTTTGAGAAAAGGTCTAGATTTTTTTTTTAATCGTAAACCTTGTTTTTGTCCCTGAAAATTGAAAAAAAAACCGTAACCGTACTGTAAGTATTTTGTTGTTATTTTATCTCAATTAAGTTGAAGGTAACTTTTCCGAGGACCAAATTGATCAGAAAATTCCTCCAAAAGATACCGATTTTCGAATATTTGCGCACGATTGTTGTAGGGAAAGCTGCCAAATTGTATGGAGGATTGTTTGAGCGTATCAAAAATTGAGTCAAATAAAAAATCAAAAAAGAAATAAAATTTCGCTAAATCTGCTGATTTTGTAGAAACAGAAAAAATATGATTTCTTAATTTTTAATAAAAACTATTTATTAAACATGCGAAGGATGAAAACAACCTACCCAATCAAATTGTTTTTGCTTGCTCTAAAATTTTGTAGAACACATCACAAATGAACAACGGAAGAAACCATCGAAGCTTTTGGGTTTTTGAAAATCAACCATGCGTTTTCATCGAACTTAAATGAAAATCAAGAATCAATGAGGACGCATGGTGGTTCATGATACTTCTTAGTTTAGGAAGACTTCCTTCCTTAGTGATGGAAGTGTTGAAAGTTTTTGAAAAAATTTCAACTAAAAATTTCAAAATTGAAAATTATTCTGTATACGCCTTTTTGAAAACTCTCGCGTGTACTATTCTGTGCCAGCTGGTGGTGAAACTTTGTGAATGAGGTTTTATCATCGCCATCACTCATCGTTGCACTTCATTGCAGCGTTCAAGTACGTGCGCCAGCGTTGAATGCAGAAACGCACTCACCCACATTTTTCCGCGTTAATGGCACAAGTTTTCCCTCAACTAGATGCAGTGGAGTGCAATAAATGATTGTTTGAAAGTGTCATTTTGAAATGAAGGAGGAAGTATTCAAATTGTTTGTATAAAATTATTTGAAAGAGCTTTTTTACTATATTGAATATTCAACTTTCTTTGAAAAATACGGCTATCATCTCGATTGAGATAATCCTACAAACAGTGTGTTGATACTACGAGATCAAAATTCACCAGATTCCTACAATATCATACGTCTATTTCCAGGCAAAAAAAAATCGTGACCCAAAACGATAGCAAACTTTCCGAGCTAAACGACCACGACTGGGCCAGCCCTCTTCACGTCTTGATGGATGTGGTTACCAACGTTTAGGTGTCACTGATCGTCTTGCGTTTTGCCCCAAAAAAAAACCATGAGCCCATTTCCTGCCATTTCCAGGGAAGGAAACACCATTCAAAAGCAGCAGCTGTTTCCTCGTTGGCGGAAATGTACTTCCAAAAAGCGCTTCAAGAGCAGCAAACACATTAATCTTCCGGGCAATCAGAGAACCATTGTTTCGTGGCTTGGCTGTTTTGGTTCGCCACCGGGAGGACGAGATTTGAGACTCTGTTTTGGAACGATTTAGCGTGGAAAAAGTGGGGCAAAAACCGCGTTTATGACGATTCACATGATAGATGAGGGTTAGCTAAATGATGTTATATAAAATGATAAAAATACTTATGGTACCATAAACTAAGTTTTTTTTAAATTCTTTTAAGCAAAATAGATTATGTTTTACGATTAATTTTGTTGTCTTTACAGAATGTGATTTGATATTGAAACCACTAAAAATTTGATGGTTTAACCAGGTCAGAACAAAATTTTACTTTTTTCAAATATTTATGTTTTTTTTAGACGTTCGTGCAATTTCTTTTTAACAGCTGAGCAGTTCTCTCCGATTTGGGTCATTCGATTTTTTATTGTATTTTTTAATCCGACTGAAACTTTTTCGGTGCCTTCGGTATGCCCAAAGAAGCCATTTTGCATCTTTAGTTTGTCCATTTAATTTTCCTTACAAATTTGGCAGCTGTCCATACAAAAATGATGTATGAAAATTCAAAAATCTGTATCTTTTGAAGGAATTCCTTGATCGATTTTGTGTCTTCGGAAAAGTTGTAGGTATGGATGAGGACTACACTGAAAAAAAATAATACATGGTAAAAACATTTTTGGTGATTTTTTATTTAACTGCTGTTTGTCACTAAAACTTGATTTGCAAAAAAAAAACACTTTTTTTAATTTTTTTAATTTTTGATATGTTTAAGGGAACATCAAATGCAAACTTTTCGGAAATTTCCAGGTTGTGCAAAAAATCTAAGACCGAGTTATGAATTTTTTAATCAATACTGATTTTTTTCAAAAAATCGAATTATGAGTAAAGGCGTTATATTGAATGTTTGGCCATTTTGAAATGTTAGTCTTGATTTAAAATTTGTTTAAGTATTGTTTTCGAAAAGATCGAATTTCACAAATGTTTCATATTTTAATATTGGAAATCGGACCATTAGTTGCTGAGATATTGACATTAGAAAATTGTGGTTTGTTTGGGTGAGACTTAGAAAACATCAATTTTCCTGTTTTTAAACACTTGCATGGCAATCTCTCAGCAACTAAGCGTCGTATCAACAAAGTTCAAAAAAGCAAAATAAAGAGAATTTTCTCAGCTTTTTAAAAATATTTTTTTTCAAAAGTGGGCAAACATGTGCACTAATCTAAAAAAATAAAAACTGCGACTATTTTCCAAAAAAAAAAATTTTGCGACCAATATTTTGATATTTTGAAAAAATCAGTATTGATTAAAAAATTCATATCTCGGTCAAAGATTTTTTGCAAAGCCTAGAAATTTCTGAAAAGTTGTCATTTAATAGGGGACATCACATAAACATATAAAAAAATAAAAATAGTGTTTTCTTGCAAATCAAGTATTAGTGACAAAAAGTTAAATAAAAATCGACAATGTTTTTACCGTGTATCATTTTTTTCCAGTGTAGTCCATATCCATACCTACAACTTTGCCGAAGACACCAAATCGATCAAAAAATTCCTTCAAAAGATACAGATTTTTGAATTATCATACATCTTTTTTGTATGCACGCAAAAAAGTCCGTTCGCGTAAACGTGAACAACGTACCATGAAAATAGGAAACAAAGCAAATTTTATGATAAGATTTTGCACCGTGAACAAATGCATGATTGCAACCGATTTCCATGAACGTTTGTTCACGAAAAACCGTAACGCCAGGTCTGGTTACGTTTTTCCTGATCTCGTATTCATAAACGTCGTTCATGGTAATGGGAAACAAATCATACATTTGTTCACGCTCATGCGAACAAAAAGCATGAAATTTTTCTTGGGGGGAATTTTGTGGGCGTTGCCACAGCTTTGAAACAGAGGCGAAGAACGTTCAGAAATCCTTATACGGAAAAGTGACAGTTGCAGGGTATCATTCAATTATTACGTGATAAACTATTTAATTTTGGCCCGGGTACGGATATATTTATCTGCAATCAGTTATTCGCATACCAAAATTCGATAATTTAACCGATTTTGGATTTTTTGGCCGCAGATGAAAGATACTAAGAACCTGCTTTATTGGAGCAATGCCAACGGAACCTGGTCCAACCTGGCCACTCCGGAACGGGTCACCGGTAACCGGTGGCCACTTGGGGACACTTCGGAATTTGCAAGGAACCATGTCATTTGACATATCAAAATTCATCAAATTGAAAACTATGACCATAACAAGTTAAGCCAACGTCCTCTGGTCCAACCTGGTCACGTCGGAACGGGTCACCGGTAACCGGTGGCCACTTGGGGACATTTCGGAATTTACAAGGAACCATGGCATGTGACATATCAAAATTCATCAAATTAAAAATTATGACCATTACAAGTGATGCCAACGTCCTCTGGCCCAACCTGGCCACTCCGGAACGGGTCACCGGTAACCGGTGGCCACTTGGGGACACTTCGGAATTTGCAAGGAACCATGTCATGTGACATATCAAAATTCATCAAATTAAAAACTATGACCATTACAAGTGATGCCAACGTCCTCTGGCCCAACCTGGCCACTCCGGAACGGGTCACCGGTAACCGGTGGCCACTTGGGGACACTTCGGAATTTGCAAGGAACCATGTCATGTGACATATCAAAATTCATCAAATTAAAAACTATGACCATTACAAGTGATGCCAACGTCCTCTGGTCCAACCTGGCCACTTCGGAACGGGTCACCGGTAACCGGTGGCCACTTGGGGACACTTCGGAATTTGCAAGGAACCATGTCATGTGACATATCAAAATTCATCAAATTAAAAACTATGACCATTACAAGTGATGCCAACGTCCTCTGGCCCAACCTGGCCACTCTGGAACGGGTCACCGGTAACCGGTGGCCACTTGGGGACACTTCGGAATTTGCAAGGAGCAATAACATGTGACATATCAAAATTAATCAAATTAAAAACTATGACCAATACAAGTTATGCCAACGTCCTCTGGCCCAACCTGGCCACTCCGGAACGGGTCACCGGTAACCGGTGGCCACCTGGGGACATTTCGGAATTTGCAAGGAACATATCAAAATTCATCAAATTAAAAATTACGACCATTTAATGTAATGTCAACGAACCATGGCCCAAAGTCACGTAGAAGTTGCTATATTAAAAAGTACAAAAATACAAAAATACAAAAATACAAAAATACAAAAATAAAAAAATACAAAAATACAAAAATACAAAAATACAAAAATACAAAAATACAAAAATACAAAAATACAAAAATACAAAAATACAAAAATACAAAAATACAAAAATACAAAAATACAAAAATACAAAAATACAAAAATACAAAAATACAAAAATACAAAAATACAAAAATACAAAAATACAAAAATACAAAAATACAAAAGTACAAAAATACAAAAATACAAAAATACAAAAATACAAAAATACAAAAATACAAAAATACAAAAATACAAAAATACTAAAATACAAAACTACAAAAATACAAAAATACAAAAATACAAAAATACAAAAATACAAAAATACAAAAATACAAAAATACAAAAATACAAAAATACAAAAATACAAAAATACAAAAATACAAAAATACAAAAATACAAAAATACAAAAATACAAAAACACAAAAATACAAAAATACAAAAATACAAAAATACAAAAATAAAAAAATACAAAAATACAAAAATACAAAAATACAAAAATACAAAAATACAAAAATACAAAAATACAAAAATACAAAAATACAAAAATACAAAAATACAAAAATACAAAAATACAAAAATACAAAAATACAAAAATACAAAAATACAAAAATACAAAAATACAAAAATACAAAAATACAAAAATACAAAAATACAAAAATACAAAAATACAAAAATACAAAAATACAAAAATACAAAAATACAAAAATACAAAAATACAAAAATACAAAAATACAAAAATACAAAAATACAAAAATACAAAAATACAAAAATACAAAAATACAAAAATACAAAAATACAAAAATACAAAAATACAAAAATACAAAAATACAAAAATACAAAAATACAAAAATACAAAAATACAAAAATACAAAAATACAAAAATACAAAAATACAAAAATACAAAAATACAAAAATACAAAAATACAAAAATACAAAAATACAAAAATACAAAAATACAAAAATACAAAAATACAAAAATACAAAAATACAAAAATACAAAAATACAAAAATACAAAAATACAAAAATACAAAAATACAAAAATACAAAAATACAAAAATACAAAAATACAAAAATACAAAAATACAAAAATACAAAAATACAAAAATACAAAAATACAAAAATACAAAAATACAAAAATACAAAAATACAAAAATACAAAAATACAAAAATACAAAAATACAAAAATTCAAAAATACAAAAATACAAAAATACAAAAATACAAAAATACAAAAATACAAAAATACAAAAATACAAAAATACAAAAATACAAAAATACAAAAATACAAAAATACAAAAATACAAAAATACAAAATACAAAAATACAAAAATACAAAAATACAAAAATACAAAAATACAAAAATACAAAAATACAAAAATACAAAAATACAAAAATACAAAAATACAAAAATACAAAAATACAAAAATACAAAAATACAAAAATACAAAAATACAAAAATACAAAAATACAAAAATACAAAAATACAAAAATACAAAAATACAAAAATACAAAAATACAAAAATACAAAAATACAAAAATACAAAAATACAAAAATACAAAAATACAAAAATACAAAAATACAAAAATACAAAAATACAAAAATACAAAAATACAAAAATACAAAAATACAAAAATACAAAAATACAAAAATACAAAAATACAAAAATACAAAAATACAAAAATACAAAAATACAAAAATACAAAAATACAAAAATACAAAAATACAAAATACAAAAATACAAAAATACAAAAATACAAAAATACAAAAATACAAAAATACAAAAATACAAAAATACAAAAATACAAAAATACAAAAATACAAAAATACAAAAATACAAAAATACAAAAATACAAAAATACAAAAATACAAAAATACAAAAATACAAAAATACAAAAATACAAAAATACAAAAATACAAAAATACAAAAATACAAAAATACAAAAATACAAAAATACAAAAATACAAAAATACAAAAATACAAAAATACAAAAATACAAAAATACAAAAATACAAAAATACAAAAATACAAAAATACAAAAATACAAAAATACAAAAATACAAAAATACAAAAATACAAAAATACAAAAATACAAAAATACAAAAATACAAAAATACAAAAATACAAAAATACAAAAATACAAAAATACAAAAATACAAAAATACAAAAATACAAAAATACAAAAATACAAAAATACAAAAATACAAAAATACAAAAATACAAAAAAACAAAAAAACAAAAATACAAAAATACAAAAATACAAAAATACAAAAATACAAAAATACAAAAATACAAAAATACAAAAATACAAAAATACAAAAATACAAAAATACAAAAATACAAAAATACAAAAATACAAAAATACAAAAATACAAAAATACAAAAATACAAAAATACAAAAATACAAAAATACAAAAATACAAAAATACAAAAATACAAAAATACAAAAATACAAAAATACAAAAATACAAAAATACAAAAATACAAAAATACAAAAATACAAAAATACAAAAATACAAAAATACAAAAATACAAAAATACAAAAATACAAAAATACAAAAATACAAAAATACAAAAATACAAAAATACAAAAATACAAAAATACAAAAATACAAAAATACAAAAATACAAAAATACAAAAATACAGAAATACAAAAATACAAAAATACAAAGAAAAAACATACAAAAATACGATTGTATCTCCATTAAACTTCTTTTTAGACGTGAATTTTTTTGAATTTCTTGAATTTCTTGAATTTCTTGAATTTCTTGAATTTCTTAAATTTCTTGAATTTCTTGAATTTCTTGAATTTCTTGAATTTCTTGAATTTCTTTAATTTCTTGAATTTCTTGAATTTCTTGAATTTCTTGAATTTCTTGAATTTCTTGAATTTCTTGAATTTCTTGAATTTCTTGAATTTCTTCAATTTCTTAAATTTCTTGAATTTCTTGAATTTTTTTGATTTTCTTGATTTTCTTGAATTTCTTGAATTTCTTGAATTTCTTGAATTTCTTGAATTTCTTGAATTTCTTGAATTTCTTGAATTTCTTGAATTTCTTGAATTTCTTGAATTTCTTGAATTTCTTGAATTTCTTGAATTTCTTGAATTTCTTGAATTTCTTGAATTTCTTGAATTTCTTGAATTTCTTGAATTTCTTGAATTTCTTGAATTTCTTAAATTTCTTGAATTTCTTGAATTTCTTGAATTTCTTGAATTACTTGAATTTTTTGAATTTCTTGAATTTCTTGAATTTCTTGAATTTCTTGAATTTCTTGAATTTCTTGAATTTCTTGAATTTCTTGAATTTCTTGAATTTCTTGAATTTCTTGAATTTCTTGAATTTCTTGAATTTCTTGAATTTCTTGAATTTCTTGAATTTCTTGAATTTCTTGAATTTCTTGAATTTCTTGAATTTCTTGAATTTCTTGAATTTCTTGAATTTCTTGAATTTCTTGAATTTCTTGAATTTCTTGAATTTCTTGAATTTCTTGAATTTCTTGAATTTCTTGAATTTCTTGAATTTCTTGAATTTCTTGAATTTCTTGAATTTCTTGAATTTCTTGAATTTCTTGAATTTCTTGAATTTCTTGAATTTCTTGAATTTCTTGAATTTCTTGAATTTCTTGAATTTCTTGAATTTCTTGAATTTCTTGAATTTCTTGAATTTCTTAAATTACTTGATTTTTTTGAATTTCTTGAATTTCTTAAATTTCTTGAATTTCTTGAATTTCTTGAATTTCTTGAATTTCTTGAATTTCTTGAATTTCTTGAATTTCTTGAATTTCTTGAATTTCTTGAATAACTTGAATAACTTGAATTTCTTGAATAACTTGAATAACTTGTATTACTTGAATTTCTTGAATTCAAGTTCTTACTTGAATTACTTGAAAAACTTGGAATGTACTTGAATTTATCGAAATGCTTAACATGTTTGAAATACCCCTCCAACCCAACCCTCCACCCTCTCCCTGTGTTGCTTTTCTCCTTCCTCTCCCAAAAAAAAAAACACATGCATGAGTCCTTGTGTGTAATGACCCCTCACAAAACTTACCAGAACCACTCGCCCCGAAGCCGAACGGTCGAAAATCCACTCACAAAACTACAACATTGATTTGTAAATCAAACTTCTTCGATAATCTCTTTGAAAATACACAAACCAATTCCACCAATCAGCTGGTCAGCACGTCAAAACTTGTCTGTTTTGTTTCCAAGCGTTACTGGTCGACTTTGAAAAAGTAACGCAACTTATCGTCTTTAAACACGGATCACAGCGTCGTGAACTAGTTCATAACTTTATGAAGTGCATATCATGATTTCATAATTTTTGTACCATGATTTCATGAATTTGTTCACGTTTCCATGAACACGTTTGTTTGCTAAATTCGTGATTTTTTGTTCATGGCTACGGGAACGCTTTTTTTTGCGTGTGGACAGCTGCCAAATTTGTAAGGAAAATTATATGGACAAACTAATGATGCAAAATGGCTTCTTTGGGCATACTGAAAGCACCACAAAATTTTCAGCCGGATTAAAGAATACAAAAATTAAAATTCTAAAAAAAAGACCGATTTTGTAGAGCTCAGCTATCAAAATGGACTTTTAAAAATTTTGAATTTAAGAGTGAATATAAACATCACCCGATAAACATCGAGAATCACTTCCAAATTGTCGCTTCTCCAGATCCTCTCACACACATCCGACGACATGAGACTCGTATGAATATATATTTTTCCGCATGTAATTCCCACCATTCGGAACCGATTGATTGAGCCATTAAAAGCGCGAGCTCGCTGCATTCATATGGAAATCAAATCTCGCAATCGACATTCGATTCCTAACATCACACTCCTGCAGAAGTCAAATCCAATCACATCGGAGGAAAGAGATACGAAAATAAGCGTGTTTCGCGTTTTTGCATGTCAATATAAAAATATGTTGCACACGTACAAACATACAACTTTTTCCTAACATATTGAGGGTGTGTGTGTGCACGCCAAGTTGAGTGGTTGACACGACAAAGCTCGTTTCGCAGCGTAGAGGTCTCCGCTGAACGGTCGTTGACGATGTCGATGGCATCTTTATCGAGTGTACCGTACAAAATTGGATTAGGGTGGTTCACTCAAGTTTAAATTGTAGTGAATTTTTCTTTTAAGTTTGCCCGAAATGTGTTTCCGTCGTAATTTTCATAATATAAAGGAACAAATTAATATTTTTTTAGCTGCACTGATCTAAAATCACACTTCAATTCCATACAACGACTCCAACAAAGCCCGTCGTCATCGTTATGAACCAAGCCAACAATAAAGCCCGACCATATCGTCGTTGTGACACAAAAGCACGCACGCACGATAACTTTGCGCGTTCATCAGGTGGATTTCTTCACCAGCAGTGTATGTGTGGGTGAATGGTAAAGTTTGTCCCATCATCATCAAGTGGCGGCGCTGTCCTTCCACCACCACACCTTCCTTCTTCAACTACATTGTGCCTCAAAAGCCGGAGGGGAGTGAGGGTAGAGACAGAGTATGAATTTCAAATCGAGTCTCTTAAATGGTTTTTGGCCCAAAAGTTGCCAAAATAATTTGCTCTTTTATTCAATTTTGCCACCCTGTTGCTTTTTCGCAAATGTGGGTGTGCTCGCTTAGATCAGTGTAGTTGTGTGGAAAGGATCCTTTCAACGGCGAAAAAGGTCCTGCCTCTTCGAGAAGGTGTGTGTTCGTGTGCTGTGAATTTAAATTAGAGCCATTTTCGGCTTCCTTCCAACGGAAACTGCTGCTCGTTCTCGAAAAGTGAGTCTGCTGCTGCATCGTCCTTGTGCGGTGGGATCAAGAACCATCCCATGTAGGAAAGTGTATGTTTGTGAATCGGTCGATAAAAGATCCTAATCACTCGAATCAACAGGCCTTCTTCCGTTGGTCCTTAAGGGCATCCTTTTGAGGATGTCCCGAGCAGCTGGCAATGCCAATTTTGTTGATTGAAATTTAATTAAGCGATTTTGAATTTAAGATTTTCAACAAAAAAAAATTGTGATTGCATCAGAGAAATGTTGAAAAATCTATTTCAAATCAAATTACCCAAAAACTAGAAGCTTCCCAAGCTCGGGACACAACCATAGACCCATAACTTTCGCCTACCAAAAACGGTTGGTCGACCGGTGGTTCTAGCCCCCCCTCCCCCACCCAATTGGAAGGCACTGTGACGGCAAAAGTTTGCTCCTTTTTGGTTTTTGTGGTTTGTGTGCTTGTTGATTCAACTTTATGACCTACACTCACTTACACAATGCTAAGCCCTAGGATCATCCTGCACACTGTAAGAGGGGATGGGATGAAACGATTCCGGGAAAATCAATTGTTATAGAGTGTGAGAGCAGGTCATTATGTGAGAGAGTGCTTTAAAATGGGTGTCATTTGGGCTTTGAACCTGGAGGCAAGGGAAGGCCCATCAAAGGACGTTTATGGTTCGATAGAGCTAATAACTCTGGGTTATTTGGGAAGCTGAGGCATGTTTTATGTTTTTCGGATGCTGTTTATGGCTTTGGGCCCCCATAGATCGGACTTTGTATGGACGCTGGCCAAAGGGATATTAGGTGAATGGCCAAATTTTTGAGGAGAACAATAATAGTAATTTTTTGATTATCCGTTAACTATGAAATTCGTAAAGATTTGTGAGCAAATAGCAAATAGCAATAAGGCCGTTGCAAATATTTTTCAAAGTTTCAAAAATATGTTTTCCAAAAAACAAAATTTAAATGAAAATAGATGTCAAATCTTAAATCAATCTAAAACGCATTTCTCTGCATTGATAAGCATATTTAGCATGTTTTTGATGGATAAATTTTTTTTTTATTTTTTTATGAAATTTCTAATTGTTTTGCTAAAAACTATAATGATAATATATTATAATAATAATTTTTCGTCAATACTTAGGTAGGTAGGAAGCTAATGATTGCAAAACAACTGGACAGGTGTATAAAGCATTTTTAAACACTTTTTTCATTCATATGATGAAACCATGGCTCGTAAATTCAATTTTTATTTTTTTTATTTATTTAATTATACAGCAATTCCCCACGAAAACAGCATGGAAAAAAACAAAAGTGCTCGGATCGAGCTCAAATTTTGTCTGGGGGTTCCCTGGCCGAAATAATTACACCCGTATTTTTTTGTTTGGCCATTAAGGTGACCTACGCCGTCTTAGGGTGGTTTGAAAAATGGCCAGTTTCGTCGATTTTCGCAAAAACCACTTTTTTCGAAAAATCATAACTCCTCGCTTTTTCAACCGATTTCAATTGTCTTATACGCAAATGAAAGGTGATAAGTTGGCCTTTCAAAGAAAAATAGTAAGAAGTTTCAAAAATCTAGCCTAACATATGAAAAGGGCGTATGAAACCTCGTCTTTTAATTAGGAAAATTTTTGTACCCAAACATCTATAGGTCATCGCTGAAATTTTAAAGTTATCGCAGTTTTAGTGAAAAATGTTGATTTTTTGCCAATTTCGTCATTCTCCGGTTTTTGCGCGCGGCGCGTCAAAAAACACGGATTTTATTTTCAAAAAATCATAACTCGGAATCCTGTTAGTGAACTCCTCCCATTTTTGTGTATGTTATGTAAAAATGTCCGGGGATTCCGATAAAAATATTTCCAGACATAGGCTCTTTGGTCCAGACACCGTCAAAACGGCATTTTAAAGTTTCATTCGACCTTTTCATATGTTAGGCTAGATTTTTGAAACTTCTTATTTCCAAAAAAGTGTCCACGTGATTTATGAATGGTAAAATCTAAAAAGCACATGTCTCAAGTCATCGCTGTCGTGCTAACTTGACGCAAGTGCATTTTGGGCCAAATTGAGTTGAGAACGCCATTTTGTGTAGTTCACAATGCCTCTCCTTTTTACCTTCACAGATCTTCAAAATTCCGATTTCAATCCTGAGATATTCAATAAAAACTGAAAAATTTCCGTGCATTGTTGTCACTTTTCATATGAAAGAAGTTTCAATCTTGCAGTGCTATCTTGAAAATTGATGTAAGTGCGACAAAGGGCAAAGAGATTTCAGGTCAGAACGCGTTTGACACAAGTACGAGCTCGACTACGGTAAATATTTGTAATTATAACTCGGAACTCCAGCAACCAAATTCAACAAAACTTCGGGGCAATGCACATAATGGTCTACCAAACAAAACTTGTTTGTTATTGTTTACATTGCGTGCTCTCGTTTCTGTTTATTCAAGGTCAAACATTGAAACGATTTTTTTCTCGGAACGTCAAAACGCGACGTGCGACAAGTTAGCACGACAGCGTCGAAGTGTGCCTTGGAAGTAATATTGTGTCACGTGTCACAAGGGTGCGTGCATATAATTGCCATACAAACTAAAAAAAAAACCGACTTTACCATTACATTTTCAAAAACAAAAAATAGCATTGCCCTTATAAACTTTGTATCAACGTAAATTTGTGAAAAATAAGATTTTTTTCCACATTTCCATCGTTATGATTAGAAGTTGATTTATGTCACAAGTGTGTTTTTGCGATACAAAACGTCATCATTAACTCGTTTTCGACCAAAATAATCGTAATCACAAGAGACTACTTGATGATATTTTAGAATTCCCAAGAAAAATCCATCTTTACTCAAAAACTTCTGGAATAAAATATTGTTCAATCCATCAATGTAAACTTCAAAACTCACAATCTGCGTCATTCCTTTTCTATTTCTCTACTGATTAAACTTTGAATCGCGTGAACCTCATTCTCCCGTCTATACTTACCTAGCTCAACTGTTCTTAATCTAACTGGGTCACGAATAAACTTTAAAGATAAGCTCAACCAGAACACGCGAAACAATTACCATTCACACGGCTAATACCCAATCCATCCCGCCCGAATGTGTAATCTTACACCCGCAATCTGGTTGACGTGACCCTCTCAAAAGGTTTGCGTGGGAGAAACCCTCCTCCAACCGCCCACCAAGGGGAGCCCAATTCTATGCAATATTATACGATTTCTTGGTCGGACCGTTATCACCCACGCAAAAGAAAAGGTGGGTGGGCACCACCCCCTCGGCGTCACGCTCGAAATAAAGCGAAAATAAATAATAGATGCAGACTTACAGCAGAAAATAAGGAAAATGGAAAAGAATTGTAGGCAAATGGAAAAATTGTGTGCTTGATTTATGAAACGCTTCAACAGGTATTCTTGCTCCAGACGGCAAACCAGCCAGATGAGCAAGGTGAGGGTGGTCCTGCGAAAGTCAGAGTGGTCTTCGTGATTCGTGAGGAAAGAGGAAAAGCAGAGGAAGGTGGGGGGAAGAAAATTGTATGCTCACTTTGGGGAAAATTGCTCATGCTTATTTATTTTTGCTGAACTCGAGCCAAGTCGCTGATGGCACTTTGCCAGTGTGTGTGAGTGAAAGAGAAAGAGAGATATAAAGTATCGTTTGCCAGTCCAGAATGGAGGTTGGAAAAAAAAAACTTTCTTCTTCGAGTACGATGGTTGGGAAAATAAATAAAAACAAAAAAAAGTGTACATTGGAAAGAAGACACAGTCTGGTACGGTTTGTATACTTTTCCGTTACTACATGCGGTGAAGTGGTTGGTGCTTCTGCTGCTGGCATGATACTCTATCTGGGCATTTTTTTTTTTTTTTTTGCAGAAAGAGAACGGGAGCGAGTTGGCCATTTTGGGGAAATTTTCATACAGAAGAAGCTGTTGTTTTTTTTTTGCTTGCCTGTTCGATGCATTTGAGAAAAAGGAAAGCTTGAGTAGATTTTTCCGTACTGATAACAGCATGAAAATGAACTCATTTAGATTAAATTGATTGGGTATTTGAAATTATTCTAAACGTATTAACAAGCACGATGTTAAAGTCTCATCACATTGACGTAGACGAATCCGAGGTCCATTTTTTAAGACAGGTTTTTATTTATGATTTCTAGGGCATCCAATTTTCCCGGGTTTTGAAATTCCTGGGAAACGGAAAAAAATGTTTTGTGAATCCCGGGATTTCCCGAGATCCCGGGATTTTTTTGAAACAGTCTAAAAATCTATGTTTTTATCAAAGTTGTTATGTTTTCAAGCTTAAAATCATAGAATGACCTCAATGCTAGTAATTGTTGAAAATCTACACTTAAATCTAAACATGAACAACAAATTTATTGTTTTTTTCATTGATTTATTTTTATTAGGTCCTTTACGGTACTGGGACATTTTTTTTTTCATTGTTGTGCTTTGGATTTCAAATAAACCATAATTTTCAAAACAATGAGATTCAAATTAGTTAGGTTTCTTATTATTATATCTCTTTTATTGATTTTTTTCTATGACATGACTACAAAAGCTTCAACAAAATCATTGAAATTGTCTATAAAAAACAAGAAACGAAAATAAATAAAATGATAACAGCCAATGTAAATTTTTTGATTAGTTTAGAACGTCATGTTTTCATAAAGCCAATTTTACAAGTTACCTTTAAGTCACTACCGTCAACTGGGGAAAATCGGGACTACAGTCTGAATAGGTACATGAGATTTTAGAGCAATAAATTTGGAAATCAGTGTACTAATTGTTTTGTTCTGTTCCTGTTTTAACCGAAATAAATAAAAAAAATCAAAACATTTGGCCTTAACAGCTGTCTTAATTCGTTACTTTTTTCCTTATTTGTCCTTGTTTGATGAAAAATAATTAAATATGATTTTTTTATGTTTGACAACATAAATAAACGTAAATATAATACCAAGTCTTTTTAAAAATAAATAAAATTAAGTAGAAAATATTTTAAGCACTAGGCATTTTGCGGATCTGTAAACTAAAATTTTAACAATTTTCCTAAATAAGCTAAATTAATGCTGATATATGCCGAAAACAAATTTTAATGCTTTAAAATTCTTATCGATTACTAAGTATTCAACTGTTCATCTATTTCCTCAACCAAATCTAAATTTGCAGACCAAAATTTGTTTTTTTTTTCAATTTCGGGAATTCCCGGGACAAAATATGTAAAATCCTGGGATTCAGGAATTCCTGGTTTTGGAAAAATCCCGGGAATTTTGTCCCGGGAATTCCCGGGATGGACGCACTAATGATTTCCTTTCCTAAAACGTGTTTTATGAAAATTTTTGGACCTTAGATTCGTATCAGGGAAATAATATTTTAAGGAAAATAATAGTTGAAATTGTGAGAAAATATCAAAATACTTGCATTGGGCTACATTTTCAATTTTCAGCTGAATTTAAATGAAAGCTCAAAAATTTACAATTATTGCCATTACTGTTCAGAACCATTGCCAAGAAATGTTTATTTTTGTTTTATCAAAAGTAAAGTAAGATTATATGAGAATAATGATATTCATAAACAATTACCCTTTTTGTCGGAAAACTTCAAATCTATGAATTTTCAAATTTTGTCGAAAAGAAGGGTAATTTTTTATGAATTTCTCAATTTTCGAATAACTTACTCTACTTTCAGCAAAAGAACAACAATACAAATTTCTGGGAAAACATTTTGCTGGGGATTGGTTTATTCTGACATTTTTATTGTTTTTGTTTCCATAAACATCTTTGAAGAAAACCATGAAGTCATATAAAATACAATCTTTGATAACATTGTTAAGAATTATACATTCATAATTCTGAACCTGAACCAACATAGTTCATCACTTCATTGTGTGTTCTCTAAAAACATTTTCCTTTCAAAATCCATCTACCCAACTCAAACAAAGCATGGAATTCCCCTTTTCACAAGTACGAGGCAAGATAAACAATCCGGTTGAACGACTATCATGATGTGTGGTGCGGTGGTGCATTATCGAAATGAGAACAAGTGTGCGAAAAATCACCCTCAAGCACCCTCGAGTACATTCATGCGAGTATTTGAGGAAAATTCTTGCTGGAGAAAAAAAAAGGAAACCGATGAGCAAATGCTGCTGGCTGCCAGTGTCAGTCACTTTTCTTCCCAGTCAGTCAGTTATTCAGTCATTCGTGTCTGTATTTGCTCTTCATTAAATATTGGAGTCTGTGTGAGGCGATATCTGATCGTTCCGATCTGATCTGGGCAGATGTGTTGTGAATGGGAGAGCTGCAGGATCAGTAGTCAGTGGGCTAAGAATAGAAGCGTTTGTTTTGACAGGTCGTACATCTCCTTCCATTCATCGAGTTGCTAGAGATTTGAGACTGGGGCAGGTATTTTGGCAGCTGCTTTACGTGGGAAACGCTGCACGAATGGTCACGGGTCCCCCACAGACCGTTATTATGAAAAAAAAAATTTCCACCCAAACCAATGATTGGACATGGTTCCTGGGACCATTCTGCACCTCTGGGCCGAGTTTCAAAATATTTGCCGGCAGAAATTTCGAATACGGTCAGTTTTAGTGTTTTGAGTAGAAATTAAGGAGAAATCACATGTGAAATGCGTAGGAAATGATCAAAATTTCAATGTTTCAACTCCAAAACATTACTGGTCATGGTTTTAAATTGTATTAACATGTAACAGAATGATATAACAACGATTTACAGCTCTGACTTAGCCGGATTAAGCCTAAGTGATGTGACTTAAGTATATTATTTACAAGTTTATACCTTAATATTTAAAAACACTCCAACATCAAAGAATTTTAAGTCAAGGAATACTAGATTGCACAAACATAACTTAAAATGGGGTGACTTTGAGCCAAGGGGTGACATTGTACCAAATTTTACGATTTTATAATAACCAGATAGCTTAACAACAAGCTCAATAAGCTTGAATTGCAAAGTATAATCGTTGCAAATATTGTTCTTATGTTGTCCTCTGCCATGAAAAGTTCAATAAGTACGCAACACTAAAAAAATAGATAAAGCTTTAGTTTCATAAGCCTTATCGTTTGACCCCGACAAGAGTTTTAGGACACAAGTCACATTGAAAACTTACATCGCCTGTACATACTTGACTATACCGGGTTCGGTGGTAGAGTGTTAAACGTGGTTGCCTCTCACCCCAGTTTGGCTGTTAATGTTGTAGAGCGAACAATTTGATTTGATTTGATGTTTAACTGTACTATTTTCATGTTTTCATAAGATATGCCAAGCTTGTTAAAAGATTGATTGTGTTTTCACATTGGGCAGAAGTAGGATTTGTTTTGTTGAATACATTATTAGTGAACGTTCTTGATGATCAACAATATGTTCTATTGAATTCTGACTATGAGTGTTTCAACATTAATTTAATCAATTATAAAATGTTATTTTATGACGATAACTGCAATATTGGAAAATAATTGGCTGGTTTAAAATATTAATCCTGTGGGAAGTTGTGTCATTAAACTTTTGCTAAGTATAATCATTACACAGGATAACAAAAATATATGAGCTAAATGATAGATGGAGTACTCTCCAGATTTCATTCGTAAGGTTGAAATTTGTAAGCGATTTAAAACAAAAAAGATCAATTTTATTCTAATTCACAAAATTTGTTTCCCTAATATTTTGATTGTTTTATTTGATTACAGTAGGAATTGATTCAGAACTGAAAAATGTGAGCATCTTTTTCAAATTTTGAGGATTCCAGGAGATTTCAAGTTTATTTTAATTTATTTAATTTTAAATCAACAGTCTTTATTTAAACAGAATAAGCAGATTTGCGTAGCAATATCATCAAATTGCTTTGGGGGAACATAAATAAACCAAATTAATCCGTCTACAAATAAATAAATTAACATAAAATTCAAGCTTATAAAAGCAATCTTTATGCGTTTGTTGATACAATGTCACCCCTTGGCTCAAAGTCACCACATTTTAAGTTATTTTTGTGCAATCTAGTTTTCCTTGACTTAAAATTCTTTGATGTAGGAGTGTTTTTAAATATTAAGGTATAAACTTGTAAATAATATACTTAAGTCACATCACTTAGGCTTAATCCGGCTAAGTCAGAGCTGTAAATCGTTGTTATATCATTCTGTTACACGTTAATACAATTTAAAACCATGACCAATAATGTTTTGGAGTTGAAACATTGAAATTTTGATCATTTCCTACGCATTTCACATGTGATTTCTCCTTTATTTCTACTCAAAACACTAAAACTGACCGTATTCGAAATTTCTGCCGGCAAATATTTTGAAACTCGGCCCAGAGGTGCAGAATGGTCCCAGGAACCGTGTCCAATCATTGGTTTGGGTGGAATTTTTTTTTCATAATAACGGTCTGTGGGGGACCCGTGATGGTGCATTCAGTGTATTCCATCTGCGCTGAAATCAACGTTGAATCTTCTGTTACGAAAAATTAATTAAAAGCATTGAATTGTACAACTGTCACATGACAACATAACTGCGTGTAATTAATTTCGTTAAACAAACCAGAATGTGCAAGTTTTATTGTCCAACAACACACACACACGTCAGCTTGTAATTTTTGGCAACAAAACCCGCGCCGAATAAAACCACGACCAAGCATAAATCATAACTGACAGGCGAGGATCGGGTCGTAAATCATTTTCCGCCCCATGAACCATGGGCGAACGCGACCCACCAAAATACATTTTGCACAGTTAAAAAATTCCCAGAAATTCATGTTAAAAAAAAAACAAATATGTAGTAGTTTATTTATAATTTGGAGAAAATATATCAAAAAAAAATTTTTGTCTCATTGTAAAACGTTGCAAAATTCCGTAACCAAAATGAATCATGCCCAAACAAACGTGTCTGCTACTGCAGTGGTTGTTGGTAATTCTAAATGTCACGTGCAACAACGGTTTGGTTTGGCCAAGTGCACTCAGAGATTCGCTATCAGAAAAGCATTCAACCCGAAAATATGCGCTCACGGTCCAAAACGGTTGCGGACCCTCTGCCGGGAAAATGGACCAAAAAGTTGCATTCAAATTTTAACGACCACTTAACGATAATTGGCTTACAAAACGCTGCTGCATTAACAGACTCTGGCTTGGCTCACTTGGGGCGCACGGTATGGCGCCGATCGTCGTTTATACTTATCAACTGCGGTGCTTTGGTAAACAGAACACACAAAATTGCACCAAATGGGGCTGGGAAATCACTCGGGAAAATCGTTCGACACTGATAGAGACGTTATTTTTTATGGGCCTCTTTGCGTGGTTGATATCGGCGTCATCGAACACGGGTTGTTGATTTTTTTACTTTTTGACAAGAAAGACAAATCTTTTTTCTTGATTTCTTTTCTTTATCGATGGTGAAATTTGTTATTATTACGTGAATTAGATTCAATGGAAGTCTACAAAGACTTCATTTTTTTCAACTAAGACCTCATTAAAAAAAATCATATCTCCTGAACGGCTGAACCAATTTTAGCTAGCCACGTTTCAGAAAAAAATGCAATTAGTTAGGCTTTTCATGAAAAATACTAAGATATTTGAAAAAAACATGACACTTGCAAATAAAATCAAAACTTGGTGTGCTGATTTGATGGCCTCGGGACCAAATAGCTCGAAGCTGAAAATATGATTTTATCAAGGTTGTTAATCAATAAAATTATCGTCGATGATATTATCGTCTAACTTTAACGATAATGGTTATCGTTATCGTCGGGACGATAAAAAAATACTCAAATTTTCATAATTTGCAATATGGGTATGAAACGACGCAAAATGTTGTTTGCGTTTTCACATTATTAGAATTTTTTTGTGAAATCTAAAATTTTCCAAAATACCGTATTTTTTCGATAATACTCAAACTTTCAAAATTTGCTATTTGATGCCCATATACGAAGCGAATTTGCATATGCTTTTCACTTTATAAGAGTTTTTTTTTTCTTGAAAACTAAAATTTCACAAGTTCCCGTATTTTTTTGAAAATACTAAAATTTTCAAAATTTGCAATATGGATATAAAAATTTCGCTTCGTTATTTTTCACCTTATTATTTTTTTTTTGGAAAATACGCAAAATTTTCACAAAAAGCCGTATTTAAAAAAAATGCTTAAATTTTACAAATTTGAAATATGGGTATCAAACGAAGTGAAATTTGTATGCATTTTCATTACATCAGAGTTTTTTTTGTTGAAAACTAAAACCTTTAATTTTTTTTCGAAAATATGAATATTTTAGAATAATACGGCATTTTGTGAAAGATTTAGAACTTAAACAAAAAACAATAAAAAAGTGAAAAAGTATGCAAAATTTTGCTTCGTTTGATATCCATATTTCAAAATATAAAAATTTAAGTACTATTAAAAAAAAGTATTTTGAGAAAATTTTTGTATTTTCCTAAAAATACTCTCATAATTAGAAACTGCATAAAAAATTCCGCTTCGTTTGATATGCATATTGAAAATTTTGAAAATTTTAGTATTTTCGAAAAAATACGGTATGTTGTGAAAATTTTGAGCATTTTCCAATAAAACTTCAATAAGGTGAAAAATTTCGCTTCGTTTGATATCCATAGCGCAAATTTAAAAAAAAATGGGTATTTAAAAAATACGGTATTTTGTGAAAATTTTAATTTAATAAAACTTTTATAAAGTAAAAAGAACACAAAATTAATACCCATATTAAAAATTTATAAAATATCCCGAGATTCCGAAAATTCCCGGGATTTCAAAAATATTTTTCTTGCTTCGAGGGAAACTCAAAACCCGGGAAAATTCGAGGGAAACTCAAAACCCGGGAAAATTGGACGCCCTATTTTTCAAACTATGTCACTTTATTCTTTCTCTGAGATGAAGTCTTAAACTCTATAAAGATGTTATTTATAAAGTGAATAAAATTGTTATTTTTAAATAGTTTTATTATATTTTTCTTTATTTTCTTTAAATAATTTTTCTTTCTAAATCCATTGTTATAATTAGTTCTTAAATGCTTTATTTCCATTTAAATACTTTAAATATCAATCCAGATTGTGTTTCCTTAAAAGACATAAAGCAACCGCAATCGTGACATTGCATGTTAAAAGTATAGGAAAAGCGTTGCAAAAGGGGGAAGGGGGGTACATTTTGGCTGATTTTAG
Source organism: Culex pipiens pallens (assembly GCF_016801865.2). Lineage (NCBI taxonomy): Eukaryota > Metazoa > Arthropoda > Insecta > Diptera > Culicidae > Culex > Culex pipiens. The sequence continues at coordinate 1,151,497 of NW_026292818.1, forward strand.
CGTGACGTACTCTATCGATTACGCCTAATGAAAAAAGTAATAAGAATTTGTTGATTTTGATTTTAAGCGTTGAAATTTTCATTTAATTCAAACTGAAATTAAGAATTCACGTAAAATGCTTTAAAATGTTAAACAAAGATGTTTAGGTACCATTGAACAACTATTTAACGATTTTGTAAAGTGATAGCATAGCATAGCATAGCATAGCATAACGGGTCTGCACCACGCTGTAGGGGGTGCCACAATGGTCAATTCAATATTCTTAGACAATTTGATTGCTGCCCGGTACATCCAAAAATATCTAAGAACGTAAATTTCCACACTGTGCTCCAAGGCTACGCCCATACAGTCCCGTGGGGATTTGGGAGGGGATGTTTTTGTTGTTCACTAGTGGCAAAAGTGCAGGGAACCCATGCGACTTTTAAAAGTGAACGGAATATTTTTGGGAGGTTTGGAATGGGGGTTAGGGGCATTTCATCGGGCCGATGAAAATGGTTGAATGCGTAGTGTATTAAATGATTTGGAAGTTTGTACGTGTAAATGTGAGTCTTTAGTGTATTATATAATAAGCATGTAGTTTTGTAAAAATAATAAACGAAACAAATATAATACAAATAATAAATATAATAAATAAAATCAAGATGATTCCAGGAAGCTGTAAAAAAAATGCAGTAATTTAAAATATAAATGCTCCAGATGGTTCCCATGCTGTTCTAGAAAGTTTCGTTAATATAAACAATTTGATCATATATGGTATGAGGAGATGGTATGTTACAGGAAAGGAAAAGGATGAGGAAAAATATAAACAAGTATATAAATCATATAGTGAGTTGATAAATTTGCATGCAGACAGTAAAATTACCACAATCCCTCACCCCATACGAACAGCGACACAAAAGCACACACAAACAAAATTAACCTGAATAATCACGACTTCGACTGACGCGCAACAATATTCATTAGCACAATGACCCCCCCATTATTTAATTATAATAACCACTCACCCAAGCACACAAACAGCGACACAAAAGAAATAAAAATGAGCATGCAAAAACAAGACAACGCGTCCCCGTGGTCAGCGCACTAATGATGCCATTATTTAATTATAATAACCACGCACCCAAGCACACAAACAGTTACACAAAAGAAATAAAAATGAGCATGCAAAAATAAGACAACGCGTCCCCGTGGTCAGCACACTTATGATGCCATTATTTAATTATAATAACCACGCACCCAAGCACACAAACAGTTACACAAAAGAAATAAAAATGAGCATGCAAAAACAAGACAACGCGTCCCCGTGGTCAGCGCACTTATGATGCCATTATTTAATTATAATAACCACGCACCCAAGCACACAAACAGCGACACAAAAGAAATAAAAATGAGCATGCAAAAACAAGACAACGCGTCCCCGTGGTCAGCGCACTTATGATGCCATTATTTAATTATAATAACCACGCACCCAAGCACACAAACAGCTACACAAAAGAAATAAAAATGAGCATGCAAAAACAAGACAACGCGTCCCCGTGGTCAGCGCACTTATGATGCCATTATTTAATTATAATGACCACGCACCCAAGCACACAAACAGCGACACAAAAGAAATAAAAATGAGCATGCAAAAACAAGACAACGCGTCCCCGTGGTCAGCGCACTTATGATGCCATTATTTAATTATAATAACCACGCACCCAAGCACACAAACAGCTACACAAAAGAAATAAAAATGAGCATGCAAAAACAAGACAACGCGTCCCCGTGGTCAGCGCACTAATGATGCCATTATTTAATTATAATGACCACGCACCCAAGCACACAAACAGCGACACAAAAGAAATAAAAATGAGCATGCAAAAACAAGACAACGCGTCCCCGTGGTCAGCGCACTTATGATGCCATTATTTAATTATAATAACCACGCACCCAAGCACACAAACAGCTACACAAAAGAAATAAAAATGAGCATGCAAAAACAAGACAACGCGTCCCCGTGGTCAGCGCACTTATGATGCCATTATTTAATTATAATAACCACGCACCCAAGCACACAAACAGCGACACAAAAGAAATAAAAATGAGCATGCAAAAACAAGACAACGCGTCCCCGTGGTCAGCGCACTTATGATGCCATTATTTAATTATAATAACCACGCACCCAAGCACACAAACAGCTACACAAAAGAAATAAAAATGAGCATGCAAAAACAAGACAACGCGTTCCCGTGGTCAGCGCACTAATCACTATTTAACGATTTTGTAAAGTGATCTACATAAAGAAATTACTTATTTTTTTCTCTTTTATTCAATATGAGGGCTGGTGCTTAAATACAATTGAAGCATTTAAGAAATTTCACATTCAGCTCCTGAACATTTCCAATTATATCTTTAATAAAACTTGGCTTTATGCAATCAGCTTCCACCGGGATCAAAATGTTTCGCAACTGCAATGCTAAAAATTAACGAGCTCAATTTCAAATTCCCAATCAACTCGCAACAACTTTCAACAATGTTTATCAAAACAAGGTTCCCACGGCCCATGTGTCGACATAATTCCAAAAGTTCAAAATCAACCCAATCGAGTGACAAATGACGCATGAGGGATTACCAGGTATAAGCCGTACAGCACAGGACAAAAACCCTGTGTCAACAGAATTCATCATATTCCCATCGCCATCAATTTCAAGCTTACCAAAATTTAGCCCACGACAAAGGATTTTTCGGTCTGCGCCTAGGAAAAACATGTCACGGCTTGGTGGGCAGCGGGTCGGAGTCGGTGTCGGTTCCGGTGACATTACACGCTCGATTTACGGTTACATTAGCTGGTCGTGGGTGAGGTGCAGTGATGCGAGGAAATTTCTGGCCTCACAAAACCCGAGAAAAAGTTTCGCCGATTATTGTTTCCGGCTAACCTAACTTCACCCGCCCAAATGGAGCTGATTGTTTGGCACAACACTGTAAATCAGAGCTCCGGAAACAATATTTTCCCAGCCCGTGTGTTGTTGTGCAATCAAACAAATTGGGTCGTAAGGCGAATGGAGCCGCATGGTGTTTGATGTTCGAAAACACACGTGCCATCCCCTCCAATAACGATTTGCGCCAATAAATCGAACCCCGGCTCATTATTCGGCTGCGCGTATTCGAAGCATCAATAAACTGAAGCTCATAAAACGACTTCGTTAATGATCGAGGGAGTCAAGGTCGATCGGGCGCGTGGTGAAGCATTCTCGGGGGAAATAATGTTAGGGTGGTTCCCTATTAAGCATTCCAGAGAAACCCTTGAACTCAAGCATGGATTGTAGGGCCCAGGTTGAAGTGAACGACTTCTGAAGTCGTTCATTGACCACGCCAAAGTGGACTTTTGAGTTTTGGTTTTGTCTGGTCTTGTCTGGTCTGGTGGAGAACGATGGTGCTCTCCTCTCCAACGGGCTAATTATAGACTTCCAGTCCAGGGAAAAACGATGTTCCAACTTTTACGTCGATTCGATCGATACATATTAGTTGGGAGGGAAAATGTTGGATACATTAGTAGGTCCACGGCAAAGAACGAACAATGAGTTTAGTGATTTTTCCTTGCTTAATTTTGTCCCTAGATACAATATTTGGTTAAATTCAGACAATTGGGCTAAAGAAAAAATCATCAGATATTTCAGGATGGATGAATGGATGGATTGCTCATATAGATTTATAAACAATGCTTTCAATTCCTCGAAAAATGTATAAATTTTTCCCTTCCTTAAAGAAGGGAAAACTCTCCTCCTCCCTTTTAAAGGTAAAATTCAACTTGTATCAGTCAGTAAAGTTTTCCTTTGTTTAAAGAAGGGAAAACTTTCTAGCCTTGTAATAACTGCTGACACAAGTTAACGTGGTGATTATTGCACTCGAGCGTAATATTTCAATCTTTATTTCTCGCATCACGTTCGAGATTTTTCGATCTAAATATTATGATCATAATTTGTCAATGGTAAGTCAAAAAGTCAAATTAAAAACATTTTCAAAATTCTCAAAAAAAAATCAAAAAGTTTGGAATTCAAAAATCAAAATTAAAGAGAAAAGAAATTTTAAAATTTAAAAAAATCAAAGATTATGAATTTTACTTTTTTTAGTTTGAAAATTTGAAATTGAGTAATTCTCGCTGAAAGTGGACCACTATTTACACAAGGTGCTCAAAAATCAAAAGCAATGTACTTTTCCAATAGCCCCCACCAAGTTATGAATGAAACCATGTTTGGTTGGTTTAATTTGTCCTCACCTCGGCGCCACAAAGCTAAAACATTTTTTTAAATTGGTAATTTTTTGACTTAGGCGCGTCTACAAAATTGCTCATAACTTTGCAAAACTTCAACGAACCCTTGATGTTTAGGGGTGTTTTGGAAAGGAAATGAGCAGAGCTTTCGAATGAACTTGTCAGAAAAATACCGTTCCATACATTTTTTAGCCACAAAACACCAATGTATTTTTAAAAGTCATTTTTGAAGGCCGGCGCCCCGCTTTTTCGAAAAACTGACAAATCCATTCGAAAGCTGAGACGATTTCACATAAAGGACCAATAAATCTAAGGTGTATGTTCCTCCTATCTTTTTTAATCTTATTTTGATTCTGCGAGCGCAGCGCTCCGTCCGCATTTCGGGTGCCCAAAATGTTGTGATTTGCTTGCCCCATTTTAAGGTTTTGTCAAAAAATATAGTTGCTCACTTTTTAAATGATAGTTTATTGTCCAAGGATCAAAATGCACTTTCGATAATTGACCAATATTTATGTTTTTGGGTTCTTCCAGGCAATTTAATGTCGAAAAATTGTTTTTTTTTTATTTTTTTTTGTAAAATGCTCACTTACAATTGGGTGGACTTTTTTTCAGTAGTACTAATGAATGTAGCATGTAGGAAATTTCACTACGAACCTTTTTTCTCTAAAAGAAAACGTAATTTAGATACTCCAGTGCCAAGATATTTTTGTTTTAATGAAAAAAAAAACTGCAAATTTTACAAATTTCTCAGAATTAACAAGCAGGCCTATTATTTACATGCGGCATATGTTTTGGAGGCCAGAGTATGGTTTCTTATAGTTATTTTGGTCGCTGAATTTGGATCTGGAATCAAATTTCAGATAAACAGTGAACAGTGATATTTTAGTCACGCTCAAATATTACCTGCTTGTTAATTCTGAGAAATTTGTAAAATTTGCAGTTTTTTTTTCATTAAAACAAAAATATCTTGGCACTGGAGTATCTAAATTACGTTTTCTTTTAGAGAAAAAAGGTTCGTAGTGAAATTTCCTACATGCTACATTCATTAGTTCTACTGAAAAAGGTCCACCCAATTGTATGTGAGCATTTTACAAAAAAAAAGTAAAAAAAAACAATTTTCGACATTAAATTGCCTGGAAGAACCCAAAAACATAAATATTGGTCAATTTTCCGAAAGTGCATTTTGATCCTTGGACAATAAACTATCATTTAAAAAGTGAGCACCTATATTTTTTGACAAAACCTTAAAATGAGGCAAGCAAATTGCAACATTTTAGGTGCCCGAAATGCGGACGGAGCGCTGCGCTCGCAGAATCAAAATAAGATTAAAAAAGATAGGAGGAACATACACCTTAGATTTATTGGTCCTTTATGTGAAATCGTCTCAGCTTTCGAATGGATTTGTCAGTTTTTCGATAAAGCGGGGCGCCGGCCTTCAAAAATGACTTTTAAAAATACATTGGTGTTTTGTGGCTAAAAAATGTATGGAACGGTATTTTTCTGACAAGTTCATTCGAAAGCTCTGCTCATTTCCTTTCCAAAACACCCCTAAACATCAAGGGTTCGTTGAAGTTTTGCAAAGTTATGAGCAATTTTGTAGACGCGCCTAAGTAAAAAATTACCAATTTAAAAAAATGTTTTAGCTTTGTGGCGCCGAGGTGAGGACAAATTAAACCAACCAAACATGGTTTCATTCATAACTTGGTGGGGGCTATTGGAAAAGTACATTGCTTTTGATTTTTGAGCACCTTGTGTAAATAGTGGTCCACTTTCAGCGAGAATTACTCAATTATGGAAATTTTGATTTTTTTTTTGAATTTTTGAAAATTTTGGAAATTTTGAAAATTTTGGAAATTTTGGAAACTTTAAAAATTTTGGAAATTTTGGAAATTTTGGAAATTTAGGTAATTTTGAAAATTTTATAAATTTTAAAATTTTTGTAAATTTTGAAAATTTGAAAATTTTGAAAATTTTGGAAAATTTTGGAAATTTTGGAATTTTTGGAAATTTTGGAAATTTTGGAAATTTTGGAAATTTTGGAAATTTTGGAAATTTTGGAAATTTTGGAAATTTTGGAAATTTTGGAAATTTTGGAAATTTTGGAAATTTTGGAAATTTTGGAAATTTTGGAAATTTTGGAAATTTTGGAAATTTTGGAAATTTTGGAAATTTTGAAAATTTTGGAAATTTTGGAAATTTTGGAAATTTTGGAAATTTTGGAAATTTTGGAAATTTTGGAAATTTTGGAAATTTTGGAAATTTTGGAAATTTTGGAAATTTTGGAAATTTTGGAAATTTTGGAAATTTTGGAAATTTTGGAAATTTTGGAAATTTTGAAAATTTTGGAAATTTTAAAAATTTTGGAAATTTTGGAAATTTTGGAAATTTTGGAAATTTTGGAAATTTTGGAAATTTTGGAAATTTTGGAAATTTTGGAAATTTTGGAAATTTTGGAAATTTTGGAAATTTTGGAAATTTTGGAAATTTTGGAAATTTTGGAAATTTTGGAAATTTTGGAAATTTGGAAATTTTGGAAGTTTTGGAAATTTTGGAAATTTTGGAAATTTCGGAAAATTTGGAAAATTTGGAAATTTTGGAAATTTTGAAAACATTCAGAAATTTTGAAAATTTTGGATTTTTTTTTAATTTTGGAAATAATTATATTCACCACGATAAATATTTCTGGGGAACAGTACATTCTGGGGAATGGTTTTCTGGGGAATAATACATTCTGGGGAATGGTTTTCTGGGGAACGGTTCATTCTGGGGAATTGATTTCTGGGGAATGGTATTCGGGGGAATGGTTTTCTGGGGAACGTGACACAATCAAAACTCTCTTGTCTGTCAGTACTGTTAACAAAAGTTTAATTTTCCCTGGAAAAAATCTGGAAAACCCATATTTCAAACCTTCATTTCATTATCTTAAAATTGTGTGACTTAACTATAAAAAAGAAGAAGAAAATATCAATATCATAGTTTCTTAGTAAAAAACAAATCTAAATTGAAATAGTTTTTCAAATTAAAAAAATAATTTGACATAGTTACAATAAGTTAATTTTAATATCATTTTATTAAGGGCTCACATCAGCCGGGGAAGTTGTTCTCTTCTTCTTCAAAAAATGTTGCATGCGACATTACGCAGAAATGTCGTGCAACGTTTTGAGGTGGTTAGATTGTTCTGTGGAGTGATTTGAAGATGGTTGATTGAAATACCTTTCATCCTTTATTGGTTTAGGACACATTTTATGTAATAATTCGTGATTTTTTTTTTGAATATCCTGAAATAATGCAACACAAGTGCAACAAGCAATTCAGTTGCGCAGCGCAAAAATGGCAACAGCGCACCATTCTTGGCTGCTGCTGCTGCACACGGCCAGCACAAAGCGAGGACAAAGAAGCGTTATAGGGTATACTTCACATTTGTGTTCTCTATTATGAAAATAAATGTTAGAAAGTTGTTATTTTTTCATCAACATTTTACTAACATATTGAAAATACATTGCGCAATAATGTATCGTATGCTAATAAAATTTAGAGATGTCTCAAAAAGACCAAAGCCCATTATCATCTCTTTTGCTGAGCAATTTTTCCTTCTCAAGCACAAGTCAAAAAAAAATGAATAGAAAAATGCAAAATATATTTTCAATTGTTAGAGCACACTTCAAAATAATACAAATTCTATATTCTAGTTTACTTTTTTATGTCAGTGACCGATCGAGTACTTGACCCTATTCCAGCAGCAGAGGCTCGCCAGGAGTATTGTTTTGAATTTGATCCATTGTGATTGGCTGAAACTTCAAGCACGTGGTTCTCGTGTGTAAACAAACTAACATACTCTCGCGCATGGCTATCTCTATACGCATCCTGTCTTAGTAGTTGAATTGTTTCTAATTTTGTTTCAATGGAATGCATGATTTTTGGGTTTTTCGGCAACCTGTGACTGTCCACGTGACTGGTAACGGAGTTGTTCACGTAAGAAATTTTCATGTGATTGCTCACGTGACGACTCAACCACGTGTCTAGCTACTCACGTGACTGACTTATGGACGTTAGGGGAAGTGTCGTGAAAGTTAATAGATTGTTCCAATATTGTGTTGTAGTTCAAAGTAGATAGTCGAAGAGTTTTCAAATGCTTCGAACCATCGAATCATGAAAAATAACGTTTCAGTAATGTTTTTATTTTTTAGTTCAGCAGCAAAAATACAAAAATACAAAAATACAAAAATACAAAAATACAAAAATACAAAAATACAAAAATACAAAAATACAAAAATACAAAAATACAAAAATACAAAAATACAAAAATACAAAAATACAAAAATACAAAAATACAAAAATACAAAAATACAAAAATACAAAAATACAAAAATACAAAAATACAAAAATACAAAAATACAAAAATACAAAAATACAAAAATACAAAAATACAAAAATACAAAAATACAAAAATACAAAAATACAAAAATACAAAAATACAAAAATACAAAAATACAAAAATACAAAAATACAAAAATACAAAAATACAAAAATACAAAAATACAAAAATACAAAAATACAAAATACAAAAATACAAAAATACAAAAATACAAAAATACAAAAATACAAAAATACAAAAATACAAAAATACAAAAATACAAAAATACAAAAATACAAAAATACAAAAATACAAAAATACAAAAATACAAAAATACAAAAATACAAAAATACAAAAATACAAAAATACAAAAATACAAAAATACAAAATACAAAAATACAAAAATACAAAAATACAAAAATACAAAATACAAAAATACAAAAATACAAAAATACAAAAATACAAAAATACAAAAATACAAAAATACAAAAATACAAAAATACAAAAATACAAAAATACAAAAATACAAAAATACAAAAATACAAAAATACAAAAATACAAAATACAAAAATACAAAAATACAAAAATACAAAAATACAAAAATACAAAAATACAAAATACAAAAATACAAAAATACAAAAATACAAAAATACAAAAATACAAAAATACAAAAATACAAAAATACAAAAATACAAAAATACAAAAATACAAAAATACAAAAATACAAAAATACAAAAATACAAAAATACAAAAATACAAAAATACAAAAATACAAAAATACAAAAATACAAAAATACAAAAATACAAAAATACAAAAATACAAAAATACAAAAATACAAAAATACAAAAATACAAAAAATACAAAAATACAAAAATACAAAAATACAAAAATACAAAAATACAAAAATACAAAAATACAAAAATACAAAAATACAAAAATACAAAAATACAAAAATACAAAAATACAAAAATACAAAAATACAAAAATACAAAAATACAAAAATACAAAAATACAAAAATACAAAAATACAAAAATACAAAAATACAAAAATACAAAAATACAAAAATACAAAAATACAAAAATACAAAAATACAAAAATACAAAAATACAAAAATACAAAAATACAAAAATACAAAAATACAAAAATACAAAAATACAAAAATACAAAAATACAAAAATACAAAAATACAAAAATACAAAAATACAAAAATACAAAAATACAAAAATACAAAAATACAAAAATACAAAAATACAAAAATACAAAAATACAAAAATACAAAAATACAAAAATACAAAAATACAAAAATACAAAAATACAAAAATACAAAAATACAAAAATACAAAAATACAAAAATACAAAATACAAAAATACAAAAATACAAAATACAAAAATACAAAAATACAAAAATACAAAAATACAAAAATACAAAAATACAAAAATACAAAAATACAAAAATACAAAAATACAAAAATACAAAAATACAAAAATACAAAAATACAAAAATACAAAAATACAAAAATACAAAAATACAAAAATACAAAAATACAAAAATACAAAAATACAAAATACAAAAATACAAAAATACAAAAATACAAAAATACAAAAATACAAAAATACAAAAATACAAAAATACAAAAATACAAAAATACAAAAATACAAAAATACAAAAATACAAAAATACAAAAATACAAAAATACAAAAATACAAAAATACAAAAATACAAAAATACAAAAATACAAAAATACAAAAATACAAAAATACAAAAATACAAAAATACAAAAATACAAAAATACAAAAATACAAAAATACAAAAATACAAAAATACAAAAATACAAAAATACAAAAATACAAAAATACAAAAATACAAAAATACAAAAATACAAAAATACAAAAATACAAAAATACAAAAATACAAAAATACAAAAATACAAAAATACAAAAATACAAAAATACAAAAATACAAAAATACAAAAATACAAAAATACAAAAATACAAAAATACAAAAATACAAAAATACAAAAATACAAAAATACAAAAATACAAAAAAACAAGAATACAAAAATACAAAAATACAAAAATACAAAAATACAAAAATACAAAAATACAAAAATACAAAATACAAAATACAAAATACAAAAAAACAAAAATACAAAAATACAAAAATACAAAAATACAAAAATACAAAAATACAAAAATACAAAAATACAAAAATACAAAAATACAAAAATACAAAAATACAAAAATACAAAAATACAAAATACAAAATACAAAAATACAAAAATACAAAAATACAAAAATACAAAAATACAAAAATACAAAAATACAAAAATACAAAAATACAAAAATACAAAAATACAAAAATACAAAAATACAAAAATACAAAAATACAAAAATACAAAAATACAAAAATACAAAAATACAAAAAATACAAAAATACAAAAATACAAAAATACAAAAATACAAAAATACAAAAATACAAAAATACAAAAATACAAAAATACAAAAATACAAAAATACAAAAATACAAAAATACAAAAATACAAAAATACAAAAATACAAAAATACAAAAATACAAAAATACAAAAATACAAAAATACAAAAATACAAAAATACAAAAATACAAAAATACAAAAATACAAAAATACAAAAATACAAAAATACAAAAATACAAAAATACAAAAATACAAAAATACAAAAATACAAAAATACAAAAATACAAAATACAAAAATACAAAAATACAAAAATACAAAAATACAAAAATACAAAAATACAAAAATACAAAAATACAAAAATACAAAATACAAAAATACAAAAATACAAAAAATACAAAAATACAAAAATACAAAAATACAAAAATACAAAAATACAAAAATACAAAAATACAAAAATACAAAAATACAAAAATACAAAAATACAAAAATACAAAAATACAAAAATACAAAAATACAAAAATACAAAAATACAAAAATACAAAAATACAAAAATACAAAAATACAAAAATACAAAAATACAAAAATACAAAAATACAAAATACAAAAATACAAAAATACAAAAATACAAAAATACAAAAATACAAAAATACAAAAATACAAAAATACAAAAATACAAAAATACAAAAATACAAAAATACAAAAATACAAAAATACAAAAATACAAAAATACAAAAATACAAAAATACAAAAATACAAAAATACAAAAATACAAAATACAAAAATACAAAAATACAAAAATACAAAAATACAAAAATACAAAAATACAAAAATACAAAAATACAAAAATACAAAAATACAAAAATACAAAAATACAAAAATACAAAAATACAAAAATACAAAAATACAAAAATACAAAATACAAAAATACAAAAATACAAAAATACAAAAATACAAAAATACAAAAATACAAAAATACAAAAATACAAAAATACAAAAATACAAAATACAAAAATACAAAAATACAAAAATACAAAAATACAAAAATACAAAAATACAAAAATACAAAAATACAAAAATACAAAAATACAAAAATACAAAAATACAAAAATACAAAAATACAAAAATACAAAAATACAAAAATACAAAAATACAAAAATACAAAAATACAAAAATACAAAAATACAAAAATACAAAAATACAAAAATACAAAAATACAAAAATACAAAAATACAAAAATACAAAAATACAAAATACAAAAATACAAAAATACAAAAATACAAAAATACAAAAATACAAAAATACAAAAATACAAAAATACAAAAATACAAAAATACAAAAATACAAAAATACAAAATACAAAAATACAAAAATACAAAAATACAAAAATACAAAAATACAAAAATACAAAAATACAAAAATACAAAATACAAAAATACAAAAATACAAAAATACAAAATACAAAAATACAAAAATACAAAAATACAAAAATACAAAAATACAAAAATACAAAAATACAAAAATACAAAAATACAAAAATACAAAAATACAAAAATACAAAAATACAAAAATACAAAAATACAAAAATACAAAAATACAAAAATACAAAAATACAAAATACAAAATACAAAAATACAAAAATACAAAAATACAAAAATACAAAAATACAAAAATACAAAAATACAAAAATACAAAAATACAAAAATACAAAAATACAAAAATACAAAAATACAAAAATACAAAAATACAAAAATACAAAAATACAAAATACAAAAATACAAAAATACAAAAATACAAAAATACAAAATACAAAAATACAAAAATACAAAAATACAAAAATACAAAAATACAAAAATACAAAAATACAAAAATACAAAAATACAAAAATACAAAAATACAAAAATACAAAAATACAAAAATACAAAAATACAAAAATACAAAAATACAAAAATACAAAAATACAAAAATACAAAAATACAAAAATACAAAAATACAAAAATACAAAAATACAAAATACAAAAATACAAAAATACAAAAATACAAAAATACAAAAATACAAAAATACAAAATTACAAAAACATAAAAAAAACAAAAACACAAAAAAACAAAATTGCTAAAATACAAAAAATACAAAAAATCAGAAATACAAAAATATTAAAATACAAAAATACAAAAATACAAAAATACAAAAATACAAAATACAAAAATACAAAAATACAAAAATACAAAAATACAAAAATACAAAAATACAAAAATACAAAATACAAAAATACAAAAATACAAAAATACAAAAATACAAAAATACAAAAATACAAAAATACAAAAATACAAAAATACAAAAATACAAAAATACAAAAATACAAAAATACAAAAATACAAAAATACAAAAATACAAAAATACAAAAATACAAAAATACAAAAATACAAAAATACAAAAATACAAAAATACAAAAATACAAAAATACAAAAATACAAAAATACAAAAATACAAAATACAAAAATACAAAAATACAAAAATACAAAAATACAAAAATACAAAAATACAAAAATACAAAAATACAAAAATACAAAAATACAAAAATACAAAAATACAAAAATACAAAAATACAAAAATACAAAAATACAAAAATACAAAAATACAAAAATACAAAAATACAAAAATACAAAATACAAAAATACAAAAATACAAAAATACAAAAATACAAAAATACAAAAATACAAAAATACAAAAATACAAAAATACAAAAATACAAAAATACAAAATACAAAAATACAAAAATACAAAAATACAAAAATACAAAAATACAAAAATACAAAAATACAAAAATACAAAAATACAAAAATACAAAAATACAAAAATACAAAAATACAAAAATACAAAAATACAAAAATACAAAAATACAAAAATACAAAAATACAAAAATACAAAAATACAAAAATACAAAAATACAAAAATACAAAAATACAAAAATACAAAAATACAAAAATACAAAAATCAAAAATACAAAAATACAAAAATACAAAAATACAAAAATACAAAAATACAAAAATACAAAAATACAAAAATACAAAAATACAAAAATACAAAAATACAAAAATACAAAAATACAAAAATACAAAAATACAAAAATACAAAAATACAAAAATACAAAAATACAAAATACAAAAATACAAAAATACAAAAATACAAAAATACAAAATACAAAAATACAAAAATACAAAAATACAAAAATACAAAAATACAAAAATACAAAAATACAAAAATACAAAAATACAAAAATACAAAAATACAAAAATACAAAAATACAAAAATACAAAAATACAAAAATACAAAAATACAAAAATACAAAAATACAAAAATAAAAAATACAAAAATACAAAAATACAAAAATACAAAAATACAAAAATACAAAAATACAAAAATACAAAAATACAAAAATACAAAAATACAAAAATACAAAAATACAAAAATACAAAATACAAAAATACAAAAATACAAAAATACAAAAATACAAAAATACAAAAATACAAAAATACAAAAATACAAAAATACAAAAATACAAAAATACAAAAATACAAAAATACAAAAATACAAAAATACAAAAATACAAAAATACAAAAATACAAAAATACAAAAATACAAAAATACAAAAATACAAAAATACAAAAATACAAAAATACAAAAATACAAAAATACAAAAATACAAAAATACAAAAATACAAAAATACAAAAAAACAAAAATACAAAAATACAAAAATACAAAAATACAAAAATACAAAAATACAAAAATACAAAAATACAAAAATACAAAAATACAAAAATACAAAAATACAAAAATACAAAAATACAAAAATACAAAAATACAAAAATACAAAAATACAAAAATACAAAAATACAAAAATACAAAAATACAAAAATACAAAAATACAAAAATACAAAAATACAAAAATACAAAAATACAAAAATACAAAAATACAAAAATACAAAAATACAAATTTGTATTATTTGTATTATTTATATCATTGTATTATTGGTATTATTTGTATTATTTGTTTTATTTGTATTATTTGTATTATTTATATTATTTGTATTATTTGTATTATTTGTATTATTTGTATTATTTGTATTATTTGTATTATTTGTATTATTTGTATTATTTGTATTATTTGTATTATTTGTATTATTTGTATTATTTGTATTATTTGTATTATTTGTATTATTTGTATTATTTGTATTATTTGTATTATTTGTATTATTTGTATTATTTGTATTATTTGTATTATTTGTATTATTTGTATTATTTGTATTATTTGTATTATTTGTAATATTTGTATTATTTGTATTATTTGTTTTATTTGTATTATTTGTATTATTTGTATTATTTGTATTATTTGTATTATTTGTATTATTTGTATTATTTGTATTATTTGTATTATTTGTATTATTTGTATTATTTGTATTATTTGTTTTATTTGTATTATTTGTATTATTTGTATTATTTGTATTATTTGTATTATTTGTATTTTTTGTATTATTTGTATTATTTGTATTATTTGTATTATTTGTATTATTTGTATTATTTGTATTATTTGTATTATTTGTTTTATTTGTATTATTTGTATTATTTGTATTATTTGTATTATTTGTTTTATTTGTATTATTTGTATTATTTGTATTATTTGTATTATTTGTATTATTTTTATTATTTTTATTATTTGTATTATTTGTATTTTTTGTATTATTTGTATTATTTGTATTATTTGTATTATTTGTATTATTTGTATTATTTTTATTATTTGTATTATTTGTATTTTTTGTATTATTTGTATTATTTGTATTATTTGTATTATTTGTATTATTTGTATTATTTGTATTATTTGTATTATTTGTATTATTTGTATTATTTGTATTATTTGTATTATTTGTATTATTTGTATTATTTGTATTATTTGTATTATTTGTTTTATTTGTTTTATTTGTATTATTTGTATTATTTGTATTATTTGTATTATTTGTATTATTTGTATTATTTGTATTATTTGTATTATTTGTATTATTTGTATTATTTGTATTATTTGTTTTATTTGTTTTATTTGTATTATTTGTATTATTTTTATTATTTCTATTATTTAATTTATGTTATTGTAATTTTGTAATTCTGTAATTTTGTAATTTTGTAATTTTGTAATTTTGTAATTTTGTAATTTTGTAATTTTGTAATTTTGTAATTTTGTAATTTTGTAATTTTGTTATTTTGTAATTTTGTAATTTTGTAATTTTGTAATTTTGTAATTTTGTAATTTTGTAATTTTGTAATTTTGTAATTTTGTAATTTTGTAATTTTATAATTTTGTAATTTTGTAATTTTGTAATTTTGTAATTTTGTAATTTTGTAATTTTGTAATTTTGTTATTTTGTAATTTTGTAATTTTAAAATTTTGTAATTTTGTAATTTTGTAATTTTGTAATTTTGTAATTTTGTAATTTTGTAATTTTGTAATTTTGTAATTTTGTAATTTTGTAATTTTGTAATTTTGTAATTTTGTAATTTTGTAATTTTGTAATTTTGTAATTTTGTAATTTTGTAATTTTGTAATTTTGTAATTTTGTAATTTTGTAATTTTGTAATTTTGTAATTTTGTAATTTTGTAATTTTGTAATTTTGTAATTTTGTAATTTTGTAATTTTGTAATTTTGTAATTTTGTAATTTTGTAATTTTGTAATTTTGTAATTTTGTAATTTTGTAATTTTGTAATTTTGTAATTTTGTAATGTTGTAATTTTGTAATTTTGTAATTTTGTAATTTTGTAATTTTGTAATTTTGTAATTTTGTAATTTTGTAATTTTGTAATTTTGTAATTTTGTAATTTTGTAATTTTGTAATTTTGTAATTTTGTAATTTTGTAATTTTGTAATTTTGTAATTTTGTAATTTTGTAATTTTGTAATTTTGTAATTTTGTAATTTTGTAATTTTGTAATTTTGTAATTTTGTAATTTTGTAATTTTGTAATTTTGTAATTTCGTAATTTTGTAATTTGTAATTTTGTAATTTTGTAATTTTGTAATTTTGTAATTTTGTAATTTTGTAATTTTGTAATTTTGTAATTTTGTAATTTTGTAATTTTGTAATTTTGTAATTTTGTAATTTTGTAATTTTTTTAATTTTGTAATTTTGTAATTTTGTAATTTTGTAATTTTGTAATTTTGTAATTTTGTAATTTTGTAATTTTGTAATTTTGTAATTTTGTAATTTTGTAATTTTGTAATTTTGTAATTTTGTAATTTTGTAATTTTGTAATTTTGTAATTTTGTAATTTTGTAATTTTGTAATTTTGTAATTTTGTAATTTTGTAATTTTGTAATTTTGTAATTTTGTAATTTTGTAATTTTGTAATTTTGTAATTTTGTAATTTTGTAATTTTGTAATTTTGTAATTTTGTAATTTTGTAATTTTGTAATTTTGTAATTTTGTAATTTTGTAATTTTGTAATTTTGTAATTTTGTAATTTTGTAATTTTGTAATTTTGTAATTTTGTAATTTTGTAATTTTGTAATTTTGTAATTTTGTAATTTTGTAATTTTGTAATTTTGTAATTTTGTAATTTTGTAATTTTGTAATTTTGTAATTTTGTAATTTTGTAATTTTGTAATTTTGTAATTTTGTAATTTTGTAATTTTGTAATTTTGTAATTTTGTAATTTTGTAATTTTGTAATTTTGTAATTTTGTAATTTTGTAATTTTGTAATTTTGTAATTTTGTAATTTTGTAATTTTGTAATTTTGTAATTTTGTAATTTTGTAATTTTGTAATTTTGTAATTTTGTAATTTTGTAATTTTGTAATTTTGTAATTTTGTAATTTTGTAATTTTTTAATTTTGTAATTTTGTAATTTTGTAATTTTGTAATTTTGTAATTTTGTAATTTTGTAATTTTGTAATTTTGTAATTTTGTAATTTTGTAATTTTGTAATTTTGTAATTTTGTAATTTTGTAATTTTGTAATTTTGTAATTTTGTAATTTTGTAATTTTGTAATTTTGTAATTTTGTAATTTTGTAATTTTGTAATTTTGTAATTTTGTAATTTTGTAATTTTGTAATTTTGTAATTTTGTAATTTTGTAATTTTGTAATTTTGTAATTTTGTAATTTTGTAATTTTGTAATTTTGTTATTTTGTAATTTTGTAATTTTGTAATTTTGTAATTTTTTAATTTTGTAATTTTGTAATTTTGTAATTTTGTAATTTTGTAATTTTGTAATTTTGTAATTTTGTAATTTTGTAATTTTGTAACTTTTTGATTTCGTAATTTTGTATAAAGTATCTCATTTGATCATTCTTTTTACCAGTCGATGACGACGTGAATGCCAAAACAACTCCAAAACCATGCCTTTGATTGCAACAAAACAAGCCTACACACACGCACACACAATCACACACCGAGGCCAGCCGGGCCGGCAAGTTAGCAGAGAAGAAATAGGGTCAATAGTCCACCAAAATTATCAAGATGTTTTATAGGATAAACACTGTTTATTTTTGAAATCACGTGTGTTATTTGAAGTTTCAAATTACATTATTATTACATAAAATTTCATTCAGTTTTCATCTTGAGGTTTCCAAATGCAAATGTTGAGCCGAGTACGAATTTTGCGCCTCCATCTGGCTGTAAAACATCAATAAATTTTATTAGAATGTAAAATGTTATTGCATAATTTACTATTGCCATTATTTCAGTGAAAATTATCTTGAAAGATATTAGTCATTCAATATTTATTTTCCTAAAAGCGTACAAAAATATGAAGTCGACCCTATCTGGCTTCTTTGTTCTCGCTCTGTGCCACGTGCTGGCCGAGTGCTGAGCAGCAGGCTAGCATGGCGCGCTGTTGCCACTTTTGTTGTACGCAACAAAATGGCCTGTCGCGCGCCTGTTGCATGATTTGAATTGGATAAAAATATTTTTTTGTAGAATATTTACTATAAAAAAACGAAAACTCAAATCAATACAAATTTATATTCAATGAATAGATAATTGTCTTGCAAAGCGCGTACCAACTTCCTTTTTTGGACTGGCATTGTGGTTTTTGCCCTGTTGGGGTTACACGACCAAAAAATAATATGTAGAGTGCAAAAACAGACTGCAACATTGAACTCTCGGACCCAACATTGAAACAATGGTATTGTAAAAATAGTTTAGCTTAGTTGCAAATTGTTCAGAAATTAATACTCTAGGGGCTAAATCAAAAACCATATCGATATGTTTTGTAGTTTTCGAGATATACCAGTTTTAGAAAAAAAAAATTCGAGGACGGGTTTCCGGCTGATGTGTCTCGTTAAGTTGAAGAATTTATTCATTAAATCATGACAAACATATTTCACAATATCTTTAAAATATTTCCATTGAGCAATCGTAGCTATACAAAATAACCATGGGATGTCTCTCAAACTCAAGCTGAACAGCGGTAGGTTTTTTAAATTATTGATTGGAATAGCTAGCATTTGATAATAAATCATTTTCTAACTTCATAAATGTTTACATGTATGCGAATATGTGATATTTGTATTAACGATTATTAAAATTAAAAATGTGAACCATTTTTTCCGTATTTCTCAAATAATTATAAGCAAAAATGTCTTCTTGACAACAAAGTGCAAAGGGATGATTCAGAAAACATTTGTGATTACTTTTTTAATTCGAACTTTGATGTTCTAATGACTTTGCGCAGACTTTGACTAACTTGACGGGCAGAATTTAAACATTTTTTATTCTAATAGTTTTGATGAAAAAACTTAATTAATGTTCTGAAGTTCAATTATGCAAAGAAGTTTGTAATAAAGCCACAATATAAAAATATTTAGGAATATGAATAAATTTTCGTCTATCAAGTTAAGGAATGTTTTATTTACTTCTTATTGAAATTTTCAGAAATATCGGTTTTAGCCAAACAAATAATTTTATCTAATAGTAAAAAGTAGTTTTTCTAATTTCTATTTTTAACAAGAACATCCCAGTTGTTACAAAATAAGGAGCCGTGATATTTTTAAATTCGTGATCTGGAACCACAATTTGCATCTAGAAAAAAAATTCAAGAAATTTACAGTCATTTGGAGACAACAAATGTTTATTTTTGGAAGAAAATAGCCCTCGAAAATGAATAAAATTTATTGGATAAGATATTCAAAAAGCAACCATATTAAAAAAAATCTCAGTGATTGATGCCTTCTGCACCAAATATTATGACTTAGAAAACAATAATTACGCCTAAATGCAATCGGTCAAAAAAGTTAGCTAAAAGTTATTTATAGGCGGGCTTTGATCTGAAGATTTGCCAAAAATCAATTTTCAACCAATTTTTGAAGAAAATTACGTGTTGAAAGTTTGACTTGTTTCATGTGACATTGAAAAATGTTTTTAAAAATGTTGTTATTTCTGGGGTCAAATTTGATTGTGTTTTAGCGTTTTAGACTAACATTTCCTATATGTTTTGCAAATATAAGTTTGCAGTAATTTTTATAATATGCTAAACTATGCCTCAAGTAAAAAAAAAAATTAAGAGTGGCTGAACTTGAAAAAACTGATTATTGGAGGCTACTACCTCCAATAACTTTTAAAAACAAACATAAACTAAACATGATAAATTCAAACAAAATACTGAAAATGTAACAAGAAAAACTAAAAAAAAAACAATAGAAGTAAATTTTTTCCTAGATCGAAAGTTGCTTAAAATGACTTGCTAAACAAGGGAAAAATAACAATTTTCGAAAAAAAATATGGGCTTTAGAGACATCAGCCTCGCCACTTTTGAGTTAATTGGAAAATTTACTTTTTTGCATCTTACCTTGATTTTGACCTTCTTCTACACCAATCCCCACAAAAAAAAACATTTGATCAGAATTTCAGTGATTTCTTAGAGCAAACATTTTCTTGTATGATATTTGGATAGTGAATAATTCAAATAAGTTTCATGAATTTTCAAAAAAAGAACATCACTCGTTCAAGCTGGAATTTTCATCAAACTATATATTTTTAATCAGATCAATATCATGCTAATCAACCCAAAGAACATAATTCAATCGCAACTTGACCTGGACTCCCCTTAATGAGCCACGCCTGTTGGAGCCCCGACTCGTCTCTTGATGCACCTTTCCCCTCCTGGAAAATCCAAAACCAAGTCCAGCGAGAAAAAAGATCGGAAGGACGCAAATATTTAGATTCTCCGGGAGCTGTTTTTATTTAGAATTAATTTTTAATTATATACTATCAGCAGTCGAATGTTTACATCGGGGGCTTCTTTCCTTTGGAGGTCGCGGTCGACCTCTTGAGCGGACTTGGTCGGATCAAAACCTGACTGAATGGACTGTTTTTCAGGGTACAAAACGCGCAAGATAAATTCTTCGCCCCGAAGGGCAGAGTTTTCCGCCCAGAAAAAGAAAGACGAAAATCAATATTTATAAACTGCGCCGGCGGCCGTGTGATCACGGCTGTCTGACGTAGACACGCGGGAAAAATCCAAAAGAAAATGTGTTCATTAACTTGTTCAACTTTTTAACAACTTTACTCACCTTTTTTTTTTTTTTTTTTTGTTGCTTCGTTCGTTCGAACCCGGTGTATGATAGGAGAACGGTCAGCCTGACCGTGGGTGGCCACGTGGATGGGCGTGGATGGATGGACGGAGACAAACCACCTGACCTGAACCCGGCCCATGTTTGGCCCGTGTTTGCCTTCATTGACCGGTTGGTACACAGGTTGGTGAGGTTGGTGTTGTTGTCGTTGTTGGTGATGGCGGTGCTGGTCATGGAGGTGGTTGTCTGGAGAAAATTGTTTTAATTAAGTTTTGACAGCGGGACGGAGGTGACCTACAAAATTGGTCTGGAGAGGAGGGTTAATGTTATGTCAGTTTGAAGGTATGGAGTTTGTTGGAAAAATAAAGAGTGTTTTTTTTTGTAAAATATTATTCATATTTATACAAGTTCTTAGTGCCAGCCCCAGTCAGAATTTTATTATATTTTTAATTTTATTCAACGTGAAAGTCAGATCAGTAAAATATAAATACAAAAAAAATGATTTTCTTTATTATACCTTAAAATATAAAGAAGTTACCATTAATTTTCATCCATGAGAACAAAAGGCAAGACATTGAATTTCACGAGAAAATTTCAGCAATTTCCTGTGTCCCGCTCCACAAAGCTATCATTACGGCTGGTGGCTCTCCCAGTAATAGAGTAATGACCACGTTAAATGGCCATCTCAAATTTTTACGACAAAATAAAAGGTAGCAAATTACAGTCTATCAACTGCTAGGTCGGGGGGTCACGTCCAAAGACCGCTTCCTTCAGCAACAGGTGAAATGAAACTCGACTTTAATCGCGCGCGCTCTCCACGGAATACGTGGCAACGGTGGCAGAAGTGGTTTATAAGCGCAACATTAACGCTCCTTGTCGAGCGAAACCACTTTGCATGCCAGCAAAAAAAGAAAAAAAGTGACCACCCTTGAAGAGGTGTACTCTTGGCTGTCGAACCGTTAGAGAGTCAAATCGCTGTTTGTCACGTATAGATCAGGAGGAAGGAAAATCGTTGTAGAAAAATTTCGTCACGTCATCATCGTTATTTAGATTGTTATCCACGTGGTGGCCAGAATTTGGTTTGTGGTGTTGGTTCTAGGAAAAAACAGCATCCCGGAACGGAGGTCGTCCTCGTTGAATTATACAAGGAGGATTCACAATAATGGGAAAGCACTTGCTTGATGGTCGTGGTCGGAGTGGAGTTGAGCTTTCTGTGTACCTAAGCTATTATAAAAGAAGAGTCATGCTGGGTTGGCAAATTTGATGATTTTGGGATGAAGATGCTGGAAAAGTCCAGCAAAGTGGAGAACGAAAGGTCATCTGCTGAGAACGTTTGAACTGACGTGCAGTGAAATAGGAAGTCGGTAATGAATTTTGATGTTGACAAGTATTACCATTTTGAACAAAAAATAACTTATTTTAATTTTTCAAATTTTTGTTATGAGATTAGATCTGTTCATACAGAGGTTTGTTAACGTTTAAATTATCATTTTTTATCTAACTTCTCTTAAAATACCTACGTACCTACTGATTAAACATTTTTTTTTGCAACATGCAAAACATTTGAGTGTAAACTATTAAATGTAACAAATTTATTTTTTCTATCAAAACAGATTGAAATCTTCAGATCGACTGCGCTTGGGTACACTGTCGTGTATGAAAGCTTGAAGATCTGGCAATTATGTCTCAATATATTACCACTTCTGTGATGTATAACGTCATGATTCGAATTCCCGGACGCTTCGAAACCCGGACACTACAACTTGTTTTATCAATTATTTGAATATATGATCGCGTTATGAATGTCAAAACTGTGTTATTTGATGAATTCCAACATCAACTTTTATTTAAAGTTTGTTTGAACGCTGTAGTTAATAAAATAAAATTAAAATTAATAAAATTATAAGTTTACCAAAAATGCGAAACATTTCACTTGAAATATTTCATAGGCGTTCGAAGCACCGGGAAGGCAAAGCAGAAATTTATGGTTTCGATTTCCTTAAATTCTAGCAAATTTTTATATAAACTATCGATTGTTTTGATGTTAACAGCTTATTTGAGACCTAAAGAATGCCATTCACTAACATTTCAGTCCAAATTTGTGCGATTCATAAGTAAAATCGAGTGTCCGGAATTCGAAGCAAAAGTGTCCGGATTTCGAATCAGCTTTTATCAGTGTCCGGGATTCGAAGCACAACAAGTCATTTTAATTTTAAAATTCTGATGAAAAATTGTTAGAAAAGACATATTTTGCATGCATTTTCTTGAAACTGACTGTTTATACTACATCCTGATGATATTTCTACTAGGGCGTCCAATTTTTCCGGGTTTTGAATTTCCCGGGAAACGGGAAAAATATTTTCGAAATCCCGGGAATTCCCGGGATCCCGGGAAATTTTTGAAGCAGTCGTAAAATCTATGTTTTCATAATATTAGATATTTTTTCATGCTAAAAACCATTGAATAAGCTCAATAATAAAAAAAAATGGTGACAATCTAAACAAGGACGACTAAATAACTAAAAAATGAAATGGATTTTTGTTTTGTTCTTTGCTGTGCTTTGGATTTCAAATAAATTACAATTTTTGATTCCAATGTGATTCAAATTAAATAAGTGTTTTATAAATATATTTATTTTATGTATTTTTATCTATGCCGTAATAACTAGAAAAGCTTGAAAAATTTCATTCAAAATGTCTAAAAAACGAGTAACGACAACAAATCCAGAGTTTTTTTTTTTTTTAAGAGGTAAGCTATTGTCTCTCATTTATAGGACCTTTTAAAAAAAACTCTGGAAATAAAATGATACCAGTCAATGTAAAATTTAAGATAAGTTTTGAATTTCTTAGTTTATATAAAACATATTTAACAAATTATCTTTAAGTTACTCCGCCAACTGGGGAGAATCAGGATTACAGGCTGAATAAGCATAGCATATCAGAGCATTGAATTCGAAAATCGGTGTACTAATTGTTTTGTTCTGTTCCAGTTTTAACCGAAGTTATTCAAAACACGATACAAAAAATTGACTTGAATGGCTGTCTTAATATTCTAAATTTTTCTGGGGCAAATAGATTCCGGTGTTTGTTGAAAAATAATTTAATATAAATAATTTAATATTTTTTTTCATATTTAAAATCTTAAATATACGTAAATATAATACCCAGTCTTTTAAAAATACATTAAATTATACAGAAAATATTTATTGCACAAGGCATTTTTCGGATTTGTGAACTAAAATTTTAACAAATTTCCCTAATAAGCCAAATTAATACTGATATATGCCGAATAAAATTTTTAGTGCTTCAAATTCGTATCGATTACTATGTACTCCCTATTTATAATAGACCAAAATTGTTTTTTTTTCAATTTCGGGAATTCCCGGGAAAAATTATAAAAAATCCCGGGATCCGGGAATTCCCAGTTTTGGAAAAATCCCGGGATTTTTGTCCCGGGATTTCCCGGGATGGACGCACTAATTTCTACACTCAAAATCAGAAGTACCCTTCAAAAAGGGTTCTATCTACCCTTTATCTGTCATCCCAAAGAAAAAAACCCCTTTGCAAAAGGGTGACGACGGGTAAACTTAAAAAAAAGGGTGGAAGTAACCCTCAAAAAGGGTTTTTTTTCTTTGGGATGACAGATAAAGGGTAGATAGAACCCTTTTTGCGGGGTACTTTTGATTTTGAGTGTACGTTTCCAACTTGTTATATGATTTTTTGCCAGCTATAACAAAAATGATATGCTACTAAGTGTCCGGATTTCGAATCATGACGTTATGTTTTTTTAAGCTGAGTAGTTTTCTAGAATTTCGCAATTTTTTTCGAGATATTAATTTTGTATTTTATTATTTGAATGAAACTTTGTCCATACTTTCCCAATGTTTAAAGTAGACATTCTGCATCATAAGTTTTTCCAAACAATGATCCATCACAGAAAAAAAACCATCAGGGAATGGTGGCAGATTTTGTGTCAAAAATATGTGTAATATTACATCAGGAACTAGGAAATTTTCATCAGGTTCACATTTTTACAATTTTTTAGGTAAAATTACTCAAATAAGAAAAATAAATCAACCAACAAAATTTTTAACCATCCAAAAATCTACTTTCATATCTGGCATTGAATTTTGCGGGGTAATGATACAAAATCGATATAGGAATATTCGAAACAATTTATCTTAAGAAAAGATTTTTTAATTGATAGTCTTCAGAAAAAAAAATTAAGTGCAAAAATGTTTTTTTCCGTATTTTAAATTTTATTGCCGTTTTTTTTTTTTATTTCAAAAAGTTCAATTCCTCAACTACGTATTTTTATAGGTCTAAAAGCCATCTTTTCTGATTGAAGATGTGAATTTTCGATAAAAAAATTGGATAAAATTATCTAAAAAATCATCAGTTAAAGCTTCTAAAATTGGAATAACGATGCAAAATCAAAGGTGATTTTTTGAAAAATGTTGAATTGTTTTGCGTTTTTGAAAATACTATATAAAAAAATGCATCAACACACACAATATTAAAAAAAATAAAAACAAAATCCTCCTTTTTTTTATTGCTCGATTAGATTGCTGGTTGCTGAGAAACAGCATACATTAAATATAAGTCACATACATTTTGTGGAGAATAGGTTTTTCTCATCTCGTATTTTTTTTATCCCGCTATCCTACAAAAATATTTTTTTTTTATTTTGGAATCAAGAGTTTCGAGAGGGCTAAAACCCGCCTTTGGAAAGTTTCAACTGTTTTGTAAAAAACTGAAAATATTAATTTTGAAAAAAAATTGACGAAAATAAAAGCATCTACAAAAACCATCAGAAATGATGATTATTATTTGTCGTGGAAAATCAAGATCTAGTTTTCTTTAGAGATGGAATAATTGATCAACTTCTACTTAAGGGAAAAAGCTGTAATAATTTCTCAAACAGTTTAGTTATAGCGAGCAAAATGAATATCTTGTAAATTTTTATGAAATTATATCATTTTCTGAACAAAAGCCATTTTTAAAAAAGGTCTTAAAAATATCCATGCATTTTCAGAATTTTGTTTTCTTTGTTGCTTATTTTTCCAATTTTTATCAATTGACGATTTGATAGAATTTATTGATCCGGATTACATAATCAAAACAATGCAACATTTAATTTCAATTTAAATTTAAAAAAAAACCAAATAACAATTAAAAGAAGCTAAACTATCTTAAAAATAAAACCATTTCAATCGGAAAGGGATGGTAAGGCAAGTAATCATACGTTATTTATTATTTTATTCTAGTTTGTGTTGAATAATAAGCCATCCCTTTGAAATATAAATCAAAAATTTCAAAAAGAATTAAAAAAGTCGAGATTTTTGAAACCTTTACATAAAAGAATTGCGTTGATAAAAAAAATCTTAACGCCTTCAGATATTTTTTTATCAATTGCCATCTCTTTGGAATAAAAATCACAATTTTTGAAAACAATTGTAAAAAATTAGAGTTTTTTCAAATGACAAAAAATATTTGAAGACGTTGTGAAAATATTTTTTTCATATAAGCAATTCTTTGTAGTAAACGTTTTAAACTTAAAAGAATTGCTTCGATAAAACTTCTTATTTTCTCAACGTCTTCAGATATTTTTTTGGCCCCTGAGATTTTTTTTTTTTTGAGTTTCATGTCAACAATATAACAAAAATATTCCCTCAAATATTCCCAAAAACTATAAAAATGCATTGATGGAGATTTATTATTTGATATAATTTTAAGCTTTGATCTCTAAGGCTTCATCCATAAAGTACGTCACGCTAAAATCAGCCAAAATTTACCCCCCCCCCCCCCCCTCCCCCCTTTGTCACGCTTTTCCTATACTTACAACACGCAATGTCACACTTGCTCAGACCCCCCCTCCCCCCCTAGAGCGTGACATACTTTATGGATGACGCCTAAGTGGATATAACCCGAACTCTATATCAAAATTAAACATTTCAGAACACGGAGAAAAAAACCGTTCTCAAAATCGTAAAAAAGCTTTTATGAAATTCGGAACCACCAACAATTTGTTTGAATTTCATGGAACATTTATTAAAAACGTAAAGATTTCTTTCAGATTTCAAATTCAAAAACTTTTATTCTTTATTACAGATTTGTATTCTCTGTGTAGTATTCGTCAGGCACTGCTCAACAGTTACACCCATGCTAAGAAATAAGCTGCGGAGTCTAATCAAACTAAATTGAACAATTCAAGAAAAATAAAGAATTGCGAAAAAATTTCCGCTTAAAACCATTCCTGTCCCGAAATTTTCTAATCAATTCCCCAATTTCACGGACAATTTTCAATGCATAGAACGAGAAAATAGCAGAAGCAAAAAAGACTCACCCTCGTGAAAGAGAGAAAACCCAAACCCTGCTGCGGTTCACCCTCATCCCGACGTTAAACAAACTTCTGATCGACCATCAATGAACGGTCGTTTTGGTTCACAGAAAATGGAGTAGATGAGGGAGGGACAAAAATCCTTTTACCGTGGGATGTTCACAAAAACTTTTTTTTGTCACAAAACTTCACAGTTTACGATATTGAAGCTGTTATACAACTCCAACGTTCTAATTCAATTCCAGAATCACAAAACTTTGTCTGCTCCTTTTATCTGACAGAGAGTAGGACAATTATTCGAACAACCCAACCTGGGGGCTTCCACTCCGGGAACGGTTTAAGATAAAAAGTTCAACTTTTCTCCCGTCGTCGTCGTCGTTTGATTGCAAAACGAAAAGGGAAAAATCAATAAGCACTATACGGGTGTCCTCTTCCCTTAAGTTGGTAGGAAAGACAGGTAGATGTTGAAGCTCGTCACTTTCCAGAGGTGGAAAAGACCTTCTTCCAGGACGAGGCATGATTTGCCTCCAAGTCATTGGAACGGTTTTATGAGCGAGGAAGGCCACAAGATGAGTGAAAAATCAATACATCAGGATGGTCTTATCTGCTTGTTCAGTTTGGTAGTTGATAGTCATTCATCCAAAGAGCACTTCCGATCCCTGGATCTTGAGGTTTCTGACCTGACCCAGAATTTATTTTACGACTCTCCGACCCACTTCAAGCAAGACAAGAAAATGAACCTTTCATCGAGTTCAACCCCAAGTTTCCAAACGAAAAACCCTCATATATCTCTCCCTCCTTAGCTAAGTGAGAATACCTAATTTAGTTCAAAATTAATAATCTTTCATCGAAACTCCCCCATTGAAACTCCCGTTCACCACGCGTTGGTGGTGGCCTTGACAAGCAAGGTGTTTGCTCAATTTTGTCCCCCATCCGGGCAGCTTCCAGCCAGCCCTGCGAGCAATTAATTAAATTCCGCCAAAATCAATAACGAGAAGCAAATTTAATTTCGAACCCTGATACTCGGTGGTGGAGGCTGAGTGGTGAAATTTATATTATTCAATTTAGCGCGGGACGACACGGTGCTTGTTGATCGATTCGGGTGACCTTCGGTGAAGTGCTAATAATCGGCCCCACCTACAGGTTGTTGGAGGCTGCCCAAAGAGGAGATTGTGGTTGCACATTGAGAGTAAGTTGGAGATGATTCTGCAATTTCTACTTTCAACAATGACTTCATCATAAAAATAATAATTTTAAAATATGTTGAGAGAGAATTATTTGCAATATTACTGATCTTATTGGAATTGTAAGATATGGAAAGTATTGTTATGAACAGAATGCAATTTATTATTTTATCTTGATTTATTTTGAAATTGAAATCCGTTATTTCTAATCTAATCCGTTTTTTACAATTGGGTTTAAAAAAAAACATACTTTTCCCGTCATTTATTATTATACATACTCAATATTATAATACTCACTTGTAGAATCTATGACATTTCCCCGAAACCCACATTCCCGAAAAGACATTTCCCCGAATGCCACATCTCCGAAAAGACACTTTCCCGAAATGTCATTTACCCGAAAATCATTTCCCCGAACAATCCATTTCCCCAAATGGCCACATCCCCGAATGGCGACTTCCCCTAAAAACCATTTTCCCGAATGGCCACTTCCCCTAATTTTCCACATCCCCGAAAATCATTTTCCCGAATGACCATATCCCCGAACGGCCATTTCCCCGAACGCCACTTCCCCGAACCCGGTCAGGCGGGTATGCCCGTTGCCCAGAACCGCGCGCGCGGTTCTGGACAACGGGCATACCCGCCTGACCGGGTTTGGGGAAGTGGCGATCAATGAAGTATCATGTCCACAATTGAACGTTCAAAAAATTCTGAGTTTTTTACGAGCGTTTTATTCCAGCTCCACTTGAGTTTCTCCCAAATCCCAAATTTTGCGTTACGTAATAAAAGAACGCTCCCTTATTTCTAATGAACAAATCTAAATAGCTGCGTGTCGCTTAATTCATTTGCCTATTTTTCTCATTTCGTCGCATTCGAGCTAACTTGTCGTACGTCGATTTTGGGCCAAATTGAATTAAGAAAGCCATTTTGTGCAGCTCACATTGCCCAAAACTCGATTTCAATTCTGAGATATTCAATAAAAACCGAAAAATTTTGTCTCGTGCTAACTTGACACACTCTGAAAATTGCTGTAAATGAGACAACTGGCCAAAAAGGTTTCAGAT
Source organism: Culex pipiens pallens (assembly GCF_016801865.2). Classification (NCBI taxonomy): domain Eukaryota; kingdom Metazoa; phylum Arthropoda; class Insecta; order Diptera; family Culicidae; genus Culex; species Culex pipiens. Next base: position 1,181,682 of record NW_026292818.1, read on the forward strand.
CAGAATGCGTTTGACACACGTACATGCCCGACTACCGTAAACGATTGTAATTATAACTCGAGACCTCAGCAACCAAATTCAAACAAATTTCAGGACAATGCACAGAATGGTCAACAAAATATAACGTGATTGTTATTGTTTACATAGCGTGCTCTATTTTTCGTTTATTCAAGGTCAAACACTAACACGCATTTTTCTCGGAACGTCAAAAAGCGACAAACGACAAGATAGCTCGACAGGGTCGATTTGATACATTGATCATTTCGGTGCTGTGCAATCCTTACCACGTAGATACCGTTTTGGAAAATTGTGCTTTGCTGAAAATTGTCCGATACAAAAAAAATCTTTTTTATTGAACATGGATGATCTCAAAACCTCACTTTCTTGAAGTTTCCGCGTGGTTTATGAATACGGTCATTTGTTTTGACAAAGAACTTTGTCCTAAGGTTTCTATACGGGGTGTCAATCCAAAATTTTCGCGAAGCGAAAACGTAACGTGACGAATTCCCCTCTCGGCAAATTTCCCCTCTTTTTGGTGCACGCTGGTTGGTTGAACAAACGTTTTCCAATCAGTCAATATAGAGACGTGAGATTGATGTATCTAAAATCACCCCCACTCTACCTCATAACTTTCGGATCGTCGACGCGGCAAAAAGCGAATAAGGAGATGTAGGAGAATGGGTGCAAAAAGGCGGGGCATACGTCCCCGATCTAAATTAACAAAACTCGGCTCGGTCGGTCCCGAAAATTCAGTCTGTTGCTGGCCGTCGACGAGAACACATCAGGAGCAGATGGCCTGGTGGCCCGTTTGCAGACGGCCTGGAGGCCCGGGAGCAGATAGCCTGGAGGCATGGACATGCCAAGACATGCCAGCCGGCATGAGCGGGAATTGGAATTGGCCACCACTTGGAGTGGCCGGAGTCCCCGGCGGGTGTTCCGATAGGGGGACTTTTCCCGAACCATAAGAGTTGGGGCAATATGGGTATCAAACTTTAAGGTTTTTGATACTGAACATGAAATTTGACATTTCAGCTGTAGTGGCCACAATCCGGAGGGCCCCGCAGATGTTCCGATGGGGGAACATTTGCCGAACCATAAGAGTTGGGGCAATATGGGTATCAAACTTTAGGGTTTTTGATTGGATATGAAATTTGACATTTCGGCAGTAGTGGCCACCACCTGGAGTGGCCGGAGGCCCCGCGGATGTTCCGATGGGGGGACATTTGCGGAACCATAAGAGTTGGGGCAATATGGGTATCAAACTGTAGGGTTTTTGATACTGCACATGAAATTTGACATTTTGGCAGTAGTGGCCACCACCTGGAGTGGCCGGAGGCCCCGGGGATTTTCCGATAGAGGGACATTTGCCGAACCATAAGAGTTGGGGCAATATGGGTATCAAACTTTAGGGTTTTTGATACTGGATATGAAATTTGACATTTCGGCAGTAGTGGCCACAATCCGGAAGGCCCCGCGGATGTTCCGATGGGGGGACATTTGCGAAACTATATGAGTTGGGGCAATATGGGTATCAAACTTTAGGGTTTTTGATACTGGACATGAAATTTGACATTTTGGCAGTAGTGGCCACCACCTGAAGTGGCCGGAGGCCCCGGGGATATTCCGATGGAGGGACATTTGCCGAACCATAAGAGTTGGTACAATATGGGTATCAAACTTTATGGATTTTGATACTGGACATGAAATTTGATATTTCAGCAGTAGTGGCCACAATCCGGAGTGGCCGGAGGCCCCGGGGATGTTCCGATGGGGGGACATTTGCCGAATCATAAGAGTTGTTGCAATATGGGTATGGGACCATCCATAAACCACGTGGACACTTAGGGGGGGGGGGGTAAGCGATTGTCCACGCTCCATACAAAAAAGTTTTTTTTTTGTATGGACAATTGTCCACGAAGGGGGGGGGGGTTGAGATTCCCAAAAAAGTGTCCACGTGGTCTATGGATGGTCCCTATTAAACTTTATGGATTTTGATACTGGACATGAAATTTGAAATTATGGCAGTAGTGGCCACATTCCGAAGTGGCCGGAGGCCCCGGAGATGTTCCGATGGGGGGACATTTGCCGAACCATAAGAGTTGGGGAAAAATGACTGTTAAACTTCTAAAATCTGTTTCTGGAAATTTAGAATAACTATTTCGTAATCAATTAGAGCCCTGAATAGGGCAGTTCAGCTCCACTTGCAATTTTCATCCCCTTAGTTTGATAGGACGTTGATATTATGTCTTAAAACTTTACAAATTAAACAGCCTGTTTCAGAGCCACGAAATAGACCACAAAAGAGTTGTCTTGTGTAATTATAAGGGAATCATGGGGAAATTTGGATCGGACGTTCTAATCGAAAATTTCAACAATCATCTAGCAAAGTTCTTTGTCATACTGGTCATGTGTAACATAACCACCTGCACCTTTTTTTTTTTCATATTTTAAAACACACGTAGGAGAATTTAATATTAAGGTCATACTTTTGTAAAAATATCCCTAAAAAACAATTTAGTTTATGTCTAAGTTAATATCATTCGGGAAAATGGAACTTTCGGGGAAATAACCATTCGGGTATATGTAAATTCGGGAAAACGACAGTTCGGTAAAATGGCCATTCAGGTAAATGACATTCGGGGATATGGAATTTTCGGGAAAATGATTTTCGGGGATGTGGAAATTTCGGGAAAATGATTTTCGGGGAAATGGCACTTTCGGGGAAATGATTTTCGGGAATGTGGAATTTTCGGGGAAATGATTTTCGGGGATATGGGATTCGGGAAAGTGGGATTCGGGAATATGGGATAAAACCTCACTTGTAACGTAAAGAAAAAAGGAAAAATAATGTTTAACCAAGCGTTTACTGAAAAATTCTACTTAAAAAATTATTATTTTTTGCTTAAAAATCTACATGCAGCTCGTTGGTATACTCGTTTTTCAGCACTCATCATATTTATTCAACTGAGCTTCTTATAACAAATGTGCGAATCGTGCTGAAAAAATCATCATTTTGCAACTGATTCCATAAACTACTATTTGAAAGTTTATTTTTGCAATTCCGTCGTGAAACTACTAACTTTTCCTGTCATTCTTGAACGACGAAATAGCCTACTTTTCTGTACCAAAAATAACAGAATCGAATAGCAACACTTTTCAAAATAAATGCTGAAAAGTTCTACTTTTCAGCACTCTAATGGGTGCTGAAAAGTTGAACTTTTCAGCACTTGTTTCGAAAAGTAATACTTTTCAACATTTTTTTGATTTAAACGATTTATTGACACAATACATGAAAATTTGACATAAAATTTCACTAAATGTGTGTTTTTTGGAATTGCAAAAAATGTTGTATGGAACTCGTTGCAAAACTTGATTTTTTCAGCACTCTTCGTATTTATCCAACTCGGTGAACCTCGTTGGATAAATGTACGACTCGTGCTGAAAAAATCCTCTTTATGCAACTTGTTGCATAGACTACTATTTGTTTATAATTGATGTTTAACGTCTAACAAAAATCTAAAATTAAAATTTCAAATGAGATTTGAAAAGAATTCTAAATAATAACGCAACTCAACAGGAAAACCCTTTCACCAAAAATGTTTGAAGCCATTTATAAAAAAAATGGTTAAGGATTGATTGATTGATTTTGACCAATTTTATTTTTTTTGTATTTTTTTATTTGACTCAAACTTTTTATGGACGTTTCCTATGACCAAAGAAGCTATTTTGTGTCATTGGTTCACCCATACAAGTCTCCATACACTCCGGCTGTTAGCTCATTAATAAAGATAAATCATAATAAGTCTCCATTCAATTTTGGCAGCTTTCCATACAAAAATGGTACATAAACATTCGAAAATATTTAACCTTTGAAGAAATTTTCAGAGCACTTTGGTGCCTTCAGCAAAGTTGTAGATACTGTTCAGGACTATTCATAAAAAATAGATGCATAACCTTGTTTGTTATTAAATTACTTGGAGATTTTATATTTAAGAAAACCTGATGCTAATTTACCTTTTATCTTTTATATTAAAAAATTTCGACGGTTTTGTTCGAACGCGAATCAGTTCAATATGTTCAATGCTCTTTGTTGCGTTGGGTTCGTATAAGCCCAAGGAAGGTTTATACGCTAACTAATTGACACTTTGGCCACTCTGGAACCGATTCCGGAGCAACAGCAAATTGTATGGCGAAAGTTACGTAAAATCAAATTTTAATCACAGGAGGCTGAATAAGCAAAAAAGCAAAAAAACGTCAACAAACGAAAAAAAGGCAGAACGAAGTTTGTCGAGTAAGGCTTGTTCTTAATATTTATTAAAGTCACTTTAAATTGATCATACACAAAAACAATTTTTCTTAACAAATTGCAATTTGGCTTTCAAACGACAATTTTTTTAACCAGTTCAGAGTTTTTTAGTGAAAAAAACGTAAATACTCAAAAAAATTACATTACTTTTTACAAACTAGACAGTACAGAACTGGCCACAGGAACCATGTTCCGGGACCCCGCTGGAAGTTTGTCCAGGATGTCCAGTAATTTTAGCATGTTGCATTTCAAACGTCATGTTTTCAACAGAGTTGCTTACCAATTAGTAAAACAATCAATTTTGACCTACTGTGACCGGTTCCAGGTGCCCCGAGGGAAGTGTTGGCCACCATGGTCCAGTAAAAAGGGCAAGATTCATGATGCAACATCATGCATAAAAAGCGTTTTCAAGACAAAATGAAGAATTTGGGAAACTTTTTTTCAAATCATAAAAAAAATTGAAAATATTTTTTTTTCTTTTGAAAACGCGTTTAATGCATTGGTTTTAAAAAATCGTGAAGTTTGACATGCATCTTGTCCTTTTTACCAATCTTGTCCTTTTGTCCAAAGTAACCAATTCTTCCCCCGGGGGAAGTATAGAAAGTTATTTAAAGTTGAGATAGGCTAAAGCATTTTTTTAAAATTAATTTATGATTAGGCCTAAAATTTTATTTATCTCTAACTTTTCTAAAGGCCGTATGTACATAGAAAACCCATGGATGCTTTGAAAAAAAACTCTAGATTTTTATTGTTTACCCCCTACCTCCCTCTTTCTCGATCTTGACCAGAGCCGAAACATAAAAACATTTTAAAATATGTTTTAAGATTTTGCCAAAAAAAAAATAGGAAGTAGAAAAATAATATTGATAAAAATCTCAACTATCACTGCAAAAACTTTCAAAATTGATTGTAAACTATTTGAAACACATTGTATAACCTTTATTATTGCTTTTTAATATTATTATTATGTTATATTAATATTATTTAACCAATTCAGGTTAGGTTCTTCATAAATTTTGAATTTTAAGGGTACACATAAGAAAAAAGATGTAAAACATGAGTGAGTATTATTATAATGAATTTATTTATATTTTGTAAATAAGTGAAAGTATCAGTTTCATAAGGCATTTGATTATACTATTACTTGACCCAGTTTATTTTTTTTAAGATTTGGCTTGATTTTTTCTTTATTCTTATCATTTTAATATTGAGCTTGTCCAGCGTTTTTCTCATCATGCATTTTTGAAAGCAGTTAACTTAAGATATGTTCCATGCTAACAGATTTTACGATTATTCCAAATATAAGCAGTATATGTTGTATAAATAACGTACACTTTCTAATTTAGAAAATATTCCACGGATTTGATAAAATAAAACCCTTCAGAACGGACAAACACATTGAATAAATCTTTCATATAAAGTTTTATCAATAATGTTTAAAATTGTTTCAATAGATAACAAACAAGAACAAATCAACAACAAAGTTCAACTGTTCTCTCGATATGTTCACAAATCGCGAAAAATATTCAAATAAATCGCGTCCTTCCTTCCCTTCCAAGAAATTCATTCAACCAAAAATGTTACTTTATTTCCTTCCAACTTTCCCCCTACCATTCTCAGTGAACTTTCCCAAAATTATAGAAGGTACTTTATTAGGTACTTTTCTTCCAACGCCAATGAAGGATACAGTGGCACCATTAACCAGAAGGGCGCCTACCTGCCAGACCCCCGAAATTGATATCGATTTTGAGGTTAAGCCACCACCCACACTTCCCTTGTGGTGACCAAAATTACGCTCTTCTACTTGATTTAATGGCGATGATTATTTAGTCCTGGTCGTTCATTTCCACGACGGATGGTCAAACGTGGCTCGTTGCGAGAAGGTAAAATGATAGCTAGACTTGTTAGACAGTTCTGGGAGCTTGGAAATCAATAACGGTAATAACGAATTGTAGCTGAGATTGATTATTCTTATTGCTTCAATAAATAGTGCTGTCCATCATTTGGGTGATTATTTACGTTTCTGTTGAGGAACCAAGCGTCTCCATATATTTCACATAATTTAAATTAATTTAATTACTCTTTTAAAAAAACAAAACTTTTCCAAACGGCGATTGAGCTTATCTCTTCCAGACAACTGACACCAATTTGCGACCCTTTCATGAAGTCAGACATAACTTTTTCCCACAGCACATGAACCAAAAAAAAATCATCGAAAGGCAACAACTTTTCCCGAGCACAGATTCACGCGTGACGAAGCATGAAAATGTTGGTTCTGCTCGTTGCCTCTCGAGAACATGTGATCTCTACTAGACTTGGCTTCCTTTTTTTCTCGTCCTTCATTTTGGCGCGCGCAAAAGAAATAAATTGGCCTATAATTATTGATGAGTGCCGAAATGCTAGGCCTAATGAATGGGTATTGGTTTCCGTGTCTTTCGGCTTTGTGCTCTCTTCCCGAACTTCAGCCTACAGGGTTGAAGTGGTTCTCGGAAAATTATTCTTCAGAAATTAGCAGTAAATTTGGCTTTTTCAACTGAAATTTGCCGCAATTCTATGTTGGAAAAATTGAAAATGCATACAAAAATTTTAAAAGTTCAACTAACATCTGTACTGCCCCTGATCGAATAAATGTCCCATATGCATTTTCATCGATTTCGAGTTATTGATGTAGTTTGGTTCAAAATTTTGTGCTCGTTCGAAAGAGCCTATAACATCCAGTACTTTGTTCAAGAAATCAGGAGGAAATCCATTTTTTTCGCGAAAACTTAACACGTAGCCTTATGTATGGGACAAACTTCAAATGCGTTTTTCTCAGCTTGCTGTTTTTGCATATGGGACATTTATGCAAACATGGGCACTGTTTGTATCAACAACCTTATACGGATTATAAAATTATACAATTTTGAAATTTAAAAAAATAAAGAAAATAACTTTTTATCAAACGTCAATGATTCATTTATAAAAAATGTTGAGATGGGTGGTTCGGTTACAAAAAATTACAACGCACATTTTTGTGTCACTGATTCTTAACGAAAATTACTATTTACTCAAATGAAAATACCTCAGATTTCTATACAAGAAAACCGGGATAAATTGAAAAAAAACAGAATTTTCCTTGCTTTTTTAGTTCTCGGGAGTTTGGTGCATTTCAGGGATTGACTCTTTGTATGTTTCTCATTTCAGAAAAAACGAGAAGTTCAAGAAATTAAATTTGAAACACTCAATATTTATATCTTAGCTCAAAAGATTTTTATTTTTTGAACAAAAATATTGAGGAAATTATTTACCCATGGTTTTCAGCAGCATGTTAATGAAATATTCTTTTGAAATTAATCACTACAGAGAAATGTGAATTAAATATTTGTAAGACCTGCGAATGTACAAAAAATTAGTTCAAAATTCTACAAATATTGCTGAAAAGTACACACAGATTAGCAAATTTTGAAAAAAGTAATTTTCGATCATTAAAGATATTATTTAAGAATTGGCTATTTTTGCAATTTAAATCAAATTTCAAACATTTTAAATTTTCATGAAACACTAATGTACAGTCTTTTGTGATTGGAAAGCAACTGTACGCCTGTAAAATGCATTTTAAAATACTTTTTTCATCCAAATGTTGAAACCTAGGCTTGTAATTTCATATTTTTTTTTTTTTGCAACAGATGATGCAAATTTTAAAATTCAAGTGATTTTTGAAAATACGGTATTTTGTCAAAATATGAGTTTTTTACATAAAAAAATCTAATATCAGTGAAAAATTATACAAAATTTCGCTTCGTTTGATACCCGTATTGATATTTTGATAGTTTTAGTATTTTCGTTAAAAATATGGTATTTTGTGATATTTAAAGTATTTATGCTTTGAAACTTAAAAAGTCTATCCGGTCCGAAAAATCAGATAGCAAAATAGTAGTTTATGCAACAAGTTGCAAAAAGAGGATTTTTTCAGCACGAGTCGTACATTTATCCAACGAGGTTCACCGAGTTGGATAAATACGAAGAGTGCTGAAAAAATCAAGTTTTGCAACGAGTTCCATACAACATTTTTTGCAATTCCAAAAAACACACACTTTTGTCAATGTGTATTTTGTCAATAAATCGCTTAAATCAAAAAAATGTTGAAAAGTGTTACTTTTCGAAACAAGTGCTGAAAAGTTCAACTTTTCAGCACCCATTTGAGTGCTGAAAAGTAGAACTTTTCAGCATTTGTTTTGAAAAGTGTTGCAATTCGATTCTGTTATTTTTGGTACAGAAAAGTAGGCTATTTCATCGTTCAAGAATGACAGGAAAAGTAAGTAGTTTCACGACGGAATTGCAAAAAAAATGTTTTTCATTTCCATTTTTGAATTTTAGTAAATTTGCGACTTGCCGCAATTTTTTTTTCAAATAAATGTTTTTCCTCGAATCTTATTTTTTAAACTAATGATTGCATACCAATTGTACAGGTGAAAATTGCATAGGCCTTATAAAAAAATATACTTAGTGAAAGTGCTGAAAATATAATGTGATATTGATGGATTATGTAAATTTATGAAATATTTTGAAAATGAGTTATCGTTCGTCCTATCGTTAGACGCTAATATTACGAACATAAATTTTCAATGTATAGTGGCGCAAAAGTGATTTTTTGCTAAAAAGTATTTTTCAATAAAAGATAGAATGTTTTTTTTTAATAAACATTTATTCTGCATAATTTTGCTTTTTTTTAAATTTGCCAAAGAAAGCACAGGTCGTTGTATAGATTTTTTAGTTTGTTTTGAGATGTAATTGTTACAATTCACCCAAGTTGTTGATGCTGGAGTTTAAGAATCCTTATGAATTTTTGAAAGTTATTGAAAATCTTGCAACATTATTTTACGTTGAGACTATTCAATTGAATTTTTCAAGGCAGTCATGTAAGGCATGATGAAAATAACTTCCAGGACAACCCTTCTGTATATCGTTTTTAAAATATTTCTGGAGCTTTTTCCAAAGGGTCCAACAAACCAAAATCTATAAATTTGAAGTCCAATTGGGAGAAAACCCAAATTTTCAACAGGTTGGCTTTGCTTTAATTTACTAAAATAAATTTGCAAGGCCTATTCTTCACCCGGAAAACCTTTAAAGTGAATCAATCACCCCATCCCTCACATCCTCATCAAACTGACAGCCTAACTAGCTCTCTTCACGATTATCGATCTTCCATTCCGAGAACGTATGCCACCTTCTCACCCTCTGAACTATTCACCCAAATGAATGCTGGTCGGTCCGGCGTATTTGCGGAAGGTAATCCGCTTACGGATTGATGTAATTAATTAGCACGGATAGAATAACATTCATTTCCTTTAAGAGCACGACGACGACGGGGTGAAATGGGCTAGAACTAAACGGTTCTCGCTAAGCTAACCTAGGGTCTAGGTGTAGAATTGGGGGTCGTTACGCCGAACAAATATCCGCGTGCAAATTGAAATGGTAATTTCGCGATTAGCGGTCTTCTTGGTGGTTTGGGGGGAAATCTAATTAATTAGAGATAAATTTGTGTGCCTTTGAGTGGTTTCCTGGGTTGGGCCTTCGGCCAAACGAACTCAATCAGCTGGAAGTTCTTTGTGAAGGAACGTGCCTGTAATGCTGAGGTTTGAGAATTCTTTAAGAGAACTTCAGGCATTGTTTTGAGGCAACAAAAAACTCACCCTCCAAATTGAGGTTAATTGGCCAAACTTTGTTATAACAGTCGCACTAACGAATGCAAGTCGTCCCGTTTGCAGTATCGTGACATCTCTTGAATTGGACTGTGCCTTGCCTGCCACTGTACAGAGATCCTGAATTCGTCCTTATCAGCGTCGTCGTAGTCGTCGTCTGCAGACAATAAACCCCGAAAGCAGCCAGCCTGAAAACGGCATTCCAATTAGGGCCCCGTTAAGCGAAATTCCTGCCTTGTTACGCAAAAGACCCGTCGTCGTCCTTGTTGTCCTTGTGTCCTTTTTTTGCGCTGTAGCTACTGCTGCTGGTTGAGTTTGGTTCATGACATTGCACCATTCATCCTTCTCTGGAACCTGCAGAAGCTGTGTGCACTCTGTGTGTGACAATGTGAAAGGATACAGTCGGTTGTGTATAGTTAGCCGAGTTCTGGCCCAGGTATGGTTTTGCCCAGGTGAACCACCCAAAGGAACAAGTTTCACTTCGTGGAGTGAATAACGCACTCACACACACAGGTACAATTTCCAGAACCAGGTGGAAAACCCCGGGACCATGTTGCCATTGTGGCGGAACCATTTCCCCTCCCTTCCCATCCCCCGGGGCTCCTCTATCTGGTAGGAGGGTGAGAGTTTCAGTTAGGGATGGTGAGCTGCCGGCATGGCTGCAACACTGTTAGAACAGAAGAAAGCCCAGTGAGGACGACGACGATTCTGCAGTCCCTGGTTGCAGGCTGCAAGAACATTTCCGGCTCGAAATCGAGAAGGATCTCCGACGGTTGAGGCGATGGAAATGAGCGGTGGATTGGGTTATGGGTTTTTTTGATATAATTTTGATCTTCCAAACTAACCAACAAATCATAAAATTACAATAAATAGGAATAAACCAATTGGTTTTTTGGTGGTCTGATAGAAAAATTCAAATTTATTAAAAATGTGAATTAATTAAAGTTAATATCTATTCAGTTAATTTAACTTCTGCTTTTAACTATTTTTTGAAATTACTGAAGCAAACTAAAATGGTTAACTCTTCGTAAACTCACACAGCAGTTACTTTTTTACATCACATAAGGAAAAAAAATAAAATTGCTTAAAATAACCTAGACAGGTCAATTTATTATTTGGAAACAACATTTTCATTTTCAAATTACGTGTTTTTTTGTAACTTTGCAAAATTGTCTTTTTGAGTGTATCAAAGTTCAAAAACTTTGTACAGCAGCAAACACATTTTTATATACATAGTAGGCTGTGCAAATGTTTTTTGAAGTTTATGCCCCTCAACCAATGTCGAAACTCTACAAAAGCGAAATAACGAGCCATGATTTCAACACTAGAATAAAAAAAACCGATCTAATATCACCAGAGGTGAAATAGAGCCTTTCTTACAAAATGATGAAACTCCGACAAATATATTGGTGCAATTAATTTTTCAGAAACAAAATGATACCACCCAGTGAGAATTTGACCTAAAGCTTCGAATATTTATAGGCAAAACCACGAATAGGGGAGCTGGGGGTAAGACGGCCAGGCGGGGTAAGACGGCCACCCCACTGTTTTACTAAGTATACTAATGAATATTACTAAAATGTTTAGCAATACTGTTCCTCATGCTAAATAATGCATATGGAGTCACCTTTGCCGAAAATATTGTTTGAAATAGTATAAAAATAGCTCAAAATAAACAAATAATTTTTGAACATGAAGCTGGATGTAATTTTCATGAATTACAACTTAGGCATTTTTTTAGATAACAATATGTTTTCCTGTCTTCAAATATTTTTTCATGTTAAATTGAAGTTTTCCCTAGATTATGTCCCTCGAAAAAGTTTAGAAAATGCGATGAGCTATTTACAAAAAATGTTTAAAAAAATAATTTATTTGGGGGCAAGACGGCCACCTCCTCCGGGGGTAAGACGGCCACCCGTAATTTGTAGATTTTAATTGATATAGGTTATATTTTTGACGGTTTTTGACTATTAAGACATATTTGTAGATAAGGAAAAGCATTTTCAATAAAACTATCAATTTTTAATCAAAATGCTGTTAACTACCGTTTCGACAACATTCTTTACTGTGATATAGCAAAACTCATTGAATAGTATGAAATCCTATCAAACTTTTCATAAAAATCGCTAATTAATATTGTTTACATAATTTTGATTTACTTATTCTAATCAAAATACAAAAACTAATTATTTTGCATCAAATTGTGTTTGTTTTGTAGTAAAAATTCACAGTTTTTCATAAAATGTGGTCGCAATAATATGAAATTCACTGAGCCAAAATATGAAAATTTTTAAACAGCATTTTTCTTCACATTTGAAACCTGATTTTTTTAAACAAAATAGTTATGATGTTCAGAGAAGTCTGTTCAACCAACTTTGTAGGAATTTGGGTGGATTTAGCAAAATTATTAAGTTAATTTATAGCACTGGCCGTCTTACCCCACATGGGTGGCCGTCTTACCCCGCGTATTTCATATATATACGATTTCAATTATTTTTTTAAAATTCCTGAAAAGTATTGAAAATTGGTTTTTAGACTAACTAATTTATGTCATTTCTATAATGGACTAGTAGTAGAACACTATGTACGTAATTTGAGATCAAAATAATCTTTAGTGTAAATTTTATTAGACTTCTCCCTTAGGGTGGCCGTCTTACCCCCATCTCCCCTACCATTTTTTTTTAAATTTCAGAGGTACATTATGGGTCGCAAGGTATTAAAATTTAATTAAGAAAAACATATTGGATTGACATTATAAGAAAAATATAAAGGGTGCTCAGTCTTTAATGTTAGTCTATGATTAACTTAAAAAAAATATGTATCGCTATTGCACTTTGTCGATCTATTATGAGAAGCCAAAAAGAACACTTTCACGTGCAGCGAAAAACGCGCAAGCGTAAATGTGCTGGCGTTTATGCTTCGACTTGACGACTTGTCGATCTTTCGAGCGAGAACGTGCCGGGACTTCGAATTTGATGTTCAGTATATGATTGTGTATAAAACCAATAATTTAATAGGAAAAAATAGGGTAAAAACAAGAAGAAAAACACTTATATGGGCCCAAGCAGTTTATGGCGCATGTTTTCAAATGGCTTTTTGTTTGAAACTGTATTCTTTTAATTTGATAGTGTTATCTGTAAAATAGTCCAAAAAATACCTCTAAAAATGACTTTGACCACATTTATTGGTCGAAAATTGTGAATCGAAAAATAAAATGTTCGTCTCCGACCCCATGGCTACAGATCTGACTTATAAAAATTGTGGGTTTTACGAGCGGTTTTCCAATGATGGAAGACACAAGTATTTCAGAAAAAAGAGCTCTCAAAAATCAAACTTTGAGTTCCGGGGGTGTGTGTGTGTGTGTGTGTGTGTGTGTGTGTGTGTGTGTGTGTGTGTGTGTGTGTGTGTGTGTGTGTGTGTGTGTGTGTGTGTGTGTGTGTGTGTGTGTGTGTGTGTGTGTGTGTGTGTGTGTGCAACCATCCAAATGAGACCACGCGGCCACTTCTTACAAATTGAGTTGTTTCCATGTATTTTTAGATCTACATTCTATACATGCAAATAACTCGCATAGGCATTTGGAAGGTGTTAGCTCTGCCGAGCTTCGGTGACCCATTTCTACGCTGGCTAGCCGAGCGCGAGGTACTTCAGCTTTATCGACAAGCCCCGCCCTGAAGAACGTTTGTATCAATCGGATTCAAACGTTATTTAGAACTTCCGAACCCTTGTCAAATGGACAAGGACCCAGCGCGTATATAGTTGATAGTAACAGTATTTCTAATTCCAGTCATAGCTCACCAAGTGGTTAGCATTTTTGCTTACCAATTCAAAGGACGGGGGATCGAACCCCGACTCAAGCGACTTTGATTTTTCGTTCTTATTCAGTGTTTCAAGTTTTTCTAAGTCTTAAACTTTCTCGTTGGGAGCAGATGGGCATCAAACCCAGGACCATTCGCTTACAAAGCGAATATCGTAACCAGTCGGCCACGGTCGCTCCTTATCAAACTTTGAGTTCCGGGTTTCGGGCCAAAATTCAATCGAAAGAGCGCATTTAAACCTTCAATTTAGTAATAGGATTTTTTTCTGGGACGATTCCTCGCCGCGCACGATTTTTTTAAGATTTCTGAGAAAAGTGTTTTTCTAAAAGCAAACCTTAAACCTTTCTTTTGTAAAAAAGCAAAAAAAATGAAATGGCATAATACACTTTTAAATATGATTATCAATCACTTTCGTTCAAATTTCGAACCTTCAAGGGGCTGGGCGAAATAAACTTTGGAAAATATTTACAACAGATTAATTTCAAGAAATGTGACGATTTTGTAATTTGTATACCAATTTTTTAAATGTTCAACCCTAGAAACTCAATTATGTGCTTTTGGAGGTTTTTTTTTTTTTGTTGGAAAGTTTAGCAAAATTTGCATAAGAATGTTCATTTGATCGTTTTTTTTGTGGTGTGTGCCATACAAAAAACAGATACTCACAGAAAAAAATAAAAAAACGGTAATATTCATCAGGAAATGGTGACAGATTTTGTGGCAAAAAAGTGTGTAATATTACATCAGAAATTGAGTCTGATTTGCGATGCCTTTCGGTCGGGTCGCAGGGTTTTTTCGCGTTCGTCGTCGGTGTGTAATAACAACATAAGCTTATCATACCATTTCAGCTCGATAAACATCGTAACTCGTCGTTCGCTTCGTTAATCAGTACCCCACTAAACATGAATCATGTAAAACTCGTAAAAACATCTCAATTAAAAAGTCAGACTGTTAAATCCTTCATCATTTAATTACAAATAATTTTGGTTCTATCTTTCCACAGCCGGCTGTCTAAGATTAAACCATTTCAATTAAAAGTTAACAGCCGATAAACGGGAAATGTCTCATCCGCAGCATCCGATTGCTTGCCTTGGGAATAAAACATAATACCTTTCAACAAACTCTATGATTTTGGATCGTATCATCATCTTCTATGATGAATCCTGACCAAACACCCTATCCTACTAACAAATTTTCAGGTTCCTGGTGTTTGTGGGGTGTAAGCACAGAGTAAATCAGCTGCCCTAGTAGCAACCTGCGCTAACTAACATTCCCGTCCCTAAAAATCGAGATCTACAAACTGACATGGCGGGCGCCGTTGGTGGCCAATGACTGTTACCTATTCGCAACTGATCTTGTTTTGGCAATCATGGTGTTTAATCTTTTCAGCGCATTCATACATGCTGTTGATAAGGGAAACACCACTAGATCGTCGAAGCCTATAATCAGTAGTGCTGAAAGGATATTACGGTTCTGTTCAGCAACGGAGGGGCAACCATGGGTGATCTCTCATGCTCATGCTCATGCTTAATATTACATCAGAAATTGGTGAATTTTCATCAGGTTCACATTTTTACGCATTTTTTGAGTAATATTACTTAAAAATTAGGTAATATTCAACCTACCAAATTTTCAACATTCCGAAAATCATCTTTTTTTCTGTGTCGCCATTGATCATACAAATATTTTTTAAATAAAAGATTCTCGCATTTAAGCTTTGACCGAGTCAATAGTCAAAATCATCACTTTTAAACCAAACCATTTGCTTAAAATTGTTAGAACTCGTAAATGATTCATATACAATAAATTACGTCCGTTTTTACACCTTCAGTAACGAACATAATCTCTCTAATAGAGCAAATCGATCAGATTTCGGTCATTGGATTTTTTTGTATTTTTTAATCCGACTGAAACTTTTTTGGTGCCTCCGGTATGCCCAAAAAAGCCATTTTGCAGTTTGTCCATATAATTTTCCATACAAATTTGGCAGCTGTCCATACAAAAATGATTAATGAAAATTCAAAGATCTGTATCTTTTGAAGGATTTTTTGATCGATTTGGTGTCTTTGGCAAAGTTGTAGGTACACAGAAAAAAAAGTTGAATTTTGGAATGTTGAAAATTTGGTAGCTTGAATATTACCTCTTTATTTGTGTAATATTACATACAAAATGTGTAAAAATGTGAACCTGATGAATATTCATCAAAAACTGATGAAAATTCATCATTTTCTGGGGTAAAATTTATCATTTATTATGCCACAAAATCTGTCACCATTTCCTGATGAATATAACCATCATTTTTTTTATGTGTATAAATTTTTGAATCAATTTTATTATTTTTTTTCAAAAAATCGAAATATTGGTCGCAAAATTTTTTTAACTTCATTTTTCCATGTAAAATCTAATTTGCAATCAAAAAGTACTTTAGTGAAATTTTCATAAAGTGCACCGTTATCAAGTTATAGCCATTTTTAGGTAACTTTTTTGAAAAAAGTCGCAGTTTTCTTTTTTTTTAACTAGTGCACATGTTTGCCCAATTTTGAAAAAAATATTTTTGAAAGGCTGAGAAAATTCTTTATATCTTGCTATTTTGAATTTTGACCCTTAGTTGCTGAGATATTGGCTTAGAAAGCAGGAAAATTGATGTTTTCTAAGTCTCACCTAAACAACCCACCATTTTCTAACGTCAATATCTCAGAAACTAATGGTCCGATTTACAACGTTTAATTATGAAATTTTTTTCAAAAACAATATTTTCAAAATTTTCAAATCAAGACTAACTTTTTAAAAGGGTCAAACTGTCAATATTACGCCCTACACAGAAAAAAAAATGATGGTAATATTCATCAGGAAATGGTGACAGATTTTGTGGCAAAATAAATGATAAATTTTCATCAGTTTTCGATGAATATTCATCAGGTTCACATTTTTACACATTTTTATGTAATATTACACAAATAAAGAGGTAATATTCAACCTACCAAATTTTCAACATTCCAAAATTCAACTATTTTTTCTGTGTAGGTTAAAAATATGGAAAACTGCGAATATTTTCAAAAAAGTTACATAAAAATTGCTATAACTTGAAAACGGTGTACTTTATGAAAATTTCACAAAATATTATTTGATTGAAAATTTGATTTTACATCGAAAAATGAAGTTGAAAAATTTTTGACCCCAATATTTCGATTTTTTGAAAAAAAAAACAGTGATTTTTTGCACAACCTGGAAATTTCTGAAAAGTTGGCATTTGATGTCCTCTAAAACATATAAAAAAAAATAAAAATAGTTCTTGACTTGATCCCTTATTTTGTATCGCGCATAGCTCTCTCAATGAATACAAAACTATGAACTTTTTGCATGATGACCAGACCAACGTAATCTTATCGATTTTTCACATTCTAGACCCCATTTGAAACTTTCCTCCTTCTTAAACGTCAACCCGTTTGCAATACATTTTAAATTCTACATCCCAAATCACCGAACCGTGTTTCAACGATCCTCGCCGTGTACAAAAGCCTCCACTGCTCGCTACCTCTTTCAAGAAAGGTAAGCAAGCATCATAATAGGGTTGAGAGGCTCTGTATGTGTGCGTCTGTGGGTGTGTGAATAGGGTAGTGAAGTATCCTTAAGGAACCCTCACACACACATAGTATAGTAGTTGGTGCCACTCTCCTCTTGTTCTGCTTCACCTCGTCCACACTCACAAAAGTCAAAAACCACACAACACACTGCTGCTGGCTGCCAGGGTTTTCTCCCAGTGTGTAACTGTGTGATTGTGTGACAGGATGTGTACGTGTGTGTGTGTGTGTTGCTCACCGGATACCAGCAAGGATGGAGGATTGTCACAAATTGCACGGAGGATACAAAACCGGCAGTTGGAGGAGCAAAAAAAAGTCCCGGAGAGTATGCTTTTCGACATAATAATCTTCCTTTGGCGCTGTCCCCTCTTATCACTGTGCAGTTGTGAGGGTATTTGTGTGTATGTGTTGTTGTTAATGTTGCAGATTGTGCTGGCTGGTATCGTAGACAATAATAAAATGCAAAAGAGACACCAACCACATCAGGAAGGTTGGACCGGCAGCAATCACTGCTTCTCTGGTTTGCCCATCCGGAATGTGACACAAACATGCACAAATTCGCGATTGGCGGCGGTGGTGGTGGTGGTGTTAATGCTGTTTTATGAGCCAAGGGACAAAAGGGATGTCACGCTGGGGAATTACCGCGGGGTGAGTAGGAAAAGGGTGGGAGGTGTTGCATAACTGATTGGCTTTAATAAGTGTTACTTTTTAAGGTGGGATGTAGGTCAACGTGGTAAATGTATTCCCATGGTACTGCTGTGCTGACCGGTGATTGGAATTACAAATTTTTTTTCTCTTTGTTAATTCTATTCAATCAAGCATTAGCTTTATGTATTGGTACAGATACATTTCCATATAAATTCACCATAAAGTAACATTGAAATGTTCCAGGTTTTTAAAAATCGGATTGAAAAAAAAAATGAAAACTTAATTCAATAACGTCATGATTCGAATTCCCGGACGCTTCGAAACCCGGACACCTCATATTGTTTTATCAATTATTTGGATATAAGTTCGCATTATGAATGTCAAAACTGTGTTATTTGGGGAATTCTAACACCAACTTTCATTTAAAGTTCGTGTGAACGCTGTAGTTAATGCCAAAACAATTATATAAAATAAAATTATAAGTTTACCAAAAATGTGAAACATTTCACTGAAATATTTCATAGGCTTCCGATGCACCAGGAAGGCAAAGCAGAAATTTATGGGTTTGATTTCCTCAAATTCTCGCAAGTTTGAATATAAAATATCGGTTGTTTTGATGTTAGCAGGTTATTTGAGACCTACAGATTGCCATTAACCAGAGCAATTCTCTGAGATTTCGGTCATTCGATTTTTTTGTATTTTTTAATCCGGCTGAAACTTTTTTGGTGCCTTCGGTATGCCCAAAGAAGCCATTTTGCATCATTAGTTTGTCCATATAATTTTACATACAAATTTGGCAGCTGTCCATACAAAAATGATATGTGAAAATTCAAAAATCTGTATCTTTTGAAGGAATTTTTTGATCGATTTGGTGTCTTTGGCAAAGTTGTAGGTATGGATATGGACTACACTGAAAAAAAATGATACAAGGTAAAAAAAATTTTGGTGTTTTTAATGTAACTTTTTGTCACTTAAACTTGATTTGCAAAAAAAACCCAATTTTTATTTTTTTTTTATTTTTTGATATGTTTTAAAGGACATAAAATGCCAACTTTTCAGAAATTTCCAGAATGGGCAAAAAATCTTTGACCGAGTTATGACTTTTAAAATCAATACAGATTTTTTCAAAAAATCTAAATATTGGTCGCAAAAAATTGTCAACTGCATTTTTCGATGTAAAATCGAATTTGCAATCAAAAAGTACTTTAGTAAATTTTTGATAAAGTGCACCGTTTCCAAGTTATAACCATTTTTAGGTAACTTTTTTGAAAATAGTCGCAGTTTTTCATTTTTTAAAAATAGTGCCCATGTTTGCCCACTGTTGAAATTTTTTTTTTGAAAGCTGAGAAAATTCTCTATATTTTGCTTTTTCGGACTTTGTTGATACGACCCTTAGTTGCTGAGATATAGCCATGCAAAGGTAAAAAAAAAACAGAAAAATTTATGTTTTCTAAGTCTCACCCAAACAACCCACCATTTTCTAATGTCGATATCTCAGCAACTATAGGTCTGATTTACATAAACATGAAACATTCGTAAAATTTTTCGATCCTTTCGAAAAAAATATTTGCAAAAATTTAAAATCAATACTAACATTTCAATCGGGCCAAACATTCAATATTACGCCCAAAAATCACAAAAATCTGTATGTACAGATTTTTTTAAAATGATTTAATTTGAAAATTTCAACAATTTAGTAATTGAATAATGCTTTAGTATGATCAAAAAGCTTACATCTGTTGTGAAAAGTTTCAAAAAATCTTCTATGGCTTCGAATTTGACATGATACAGATAAAATACAGATTTATTTTTAAGAAAATACAGATCTCCCATAAAATAATCTGGCAACGTTGGGCCCAGCTAATGATTAAACTTTATTATGACTGACACTTGGAAAACCTAACAACCCTGTTGAGAACGTAACTAGAAGCAAATTTTCTCTTGGTAATGTTGTTCTTCTTTTATTTTTAGTATTTTTATGTCTATTTTAAACATGTCTACATGTTTACTTCATTCTTTTAATTTTCATCATTAGTTTTTAAGTTGCCTAAAAGCCATAGTCTAGAATTTAACAAAAATTACTGCATACTCATTATGACTAAAACAAATTGATGATTTTTTGTGAATTTATGATCTTCCAAGGCCATCCCGAGCAGACGGAAATAATTTGGGAATAACATTTTTTTGTTATTTGAAAATACTAGGCCAATAACATTATATGTTATTTATAACAAGATTTGTTATTCGTCGTTATGATTTTTTTGTTATTGGATTGTTATTGCAATAACAGGCTTATAACATATTTAGTTATTCTTCGAACAAATCTTTGTTATTATTTTTTGTTATTTTAACAACTAATCCAATCATCCCAATAACACTTGGAGATATATCAGACCAATAACAAATTTTGTTATGATAACATAAACTGTTATTATACCCTTTTGCAAAAATGGATTTTTCAAGAAGATTCCATAACAATTTCTGTTATTTTAACAGTATTTGTTATTGAAATGGCATGAATTTTGTTATTACCGTCTGTTCGGGATTTCACAAATCTGCATTCACAAAACTTCTTTCCCAAGAAAGCAAAACAAAGACAGCTTATCACATTCGTTTAGATTACTACATTGTTAGTGATACTGAACAGGATACAAAGAAAATCCCTAATTTTATCACTCCAGCCTCTCGTAACTTACAATGCATCCGGACAAAAGCCTTACAAGTGTAATTCCCAAGAAAAATAGTCCTACTCCATTGGGCTCAGGCACGCAGATACAGTTCTGCCGCAAGAAGTCCGGTCAAAAAGATAGATTTATTTTGGGATTGGGAGAACTATTTCAAATTAGATCTCATGAATGAATTATGCATATCATAATCTCTCATTTTGTCTGATTCATCTGCATTCCAACGAAATGTACCCTTACCAAAATATGAATTGAGATGAAAGGCCTGTCCAGTGGAGAAAAGGATACCCTCCCGTAAGGGGGAAACCATGTTATTTCTTTCACTTTTTCCTATCCTCAATGTCCGGCTTTTTGGGAGCTCTCTTGTTCCGCTGGGCTTGTTGTACTACATCCGACAATCGTGAGCTGGTGACAAAATCTTGGCTAAGCAAAAAGACAAGGCGATTTTCTTGTTTTTTTTTTGTGTTGTTCCCTAAGAAGTTTCGGGGGGACTAACAAGATTTATGCTTCTGCTCCAGTTATGAACAGCTTGTACTTGTCTCGTGTGAGAAGACATGATGGCTGCCGGGCGAATCTTTAACTCTTGTTGTTCAGCTACTTGAGAGAGAGTATCAAAGCTGGTACTCTCCAAGGAGCAGGACGACGATGGTGATTTATACTCGTGTTGTTCTGAGTGGATGCTGTGAATAACTCAACTCCGATGTACAGCTGTCTCATAGTCGTCCCCCGGAGTCGTGTTATCGGACAAGTGTTATTCCACCTCTTACTTACAAGCGATGCACTTAAGGAATCCATCAACGTGACCCGAGTTCACAACACGAACACCAGTAGTGTGCATCAAGTCAATTATCGTCCTCATCGAGGCTGCTGCTAATGAGATTTCCTGTCATCTTTTATTGCTTCCGGTGTGTTTCACACGTGCGTTCGCGAACAGACCTGGGCATGGGTATGTGCATCCCCCCTCCCCTCTCTGGTTGGCGAGATGATCTACAATCTCATCAATTTCTCACACGTTCCGGGCACAGTTCGAAAAACTGTTATAAGCTTGACTTTCTTTTAAAAAAATATTAAAATATGATCTAAAAGATTTTGATGAGTTTTAAGATTTGATCCGCTCTTTAAAAAAACCTTTTTTTCCAAAGTAGTAACTTAAGTCAACTGGTCCGGAAAGGCGAATCGAGTATCCCTAGCGCGTGATCCGAAATCATGGAAGGGAAGGGTGTTGGAAAAAGAGAGGCAGCAATATCTGATGGGATTACTACCCTTGCCTGGTACGAAGTTTTGCACGCACGGACGAGAAAACGAGAAAAAAGTGTGTTTTATCCAGAAGGAAAATTGGCTTCGCTAATCCGGGAGGGACGTGCTCTGATGGAATTGGGTCACAGGTGAATATGTCAATTTGTTTGTGTTTTCAAAATGATCGGAAAGGGTTTGTCAATGTGAAATTTCCATCGAACATTTATCAAATGATTTTTTTCTTTTCATTTTTCAATAAACTAAATCGGCGTACAAAATCTTAACGAGTTGGCTGTACTCAAACTGTTGTTTACTTTCCGCTTTTATATCATTTTTCACTAAAATAAGTAAGAAGAGAGTTGCGAATGGGATAACCCGGGTTTACCCGGAAAGTTCATCATGTAGTTATACCCTCGATTCCCAAGATTAGTTGTCGAGAATCCTAGGAATTTTAAACTTTACCAAGGCAAAACAAAATGTCGATTTTCTTCTTATTAAAATTGACCGTACCAGGCAAGCGTAGTAATTGAAGTAACATTGATAACTTAATTAAAATTAATCTAATCATTTTATAGTTCAATGAGCTTAAATGCCCAAAGAAGCCATTTTGCAACATCAGTTCCATATAATTTACCATACGAATGTTGCAGCTGGCCGTGCAAAAATGGTATGTGAATATTAAAAAATCTATACCACCTGAAGGATTTTTTGTCTTCAGCAAACATTTAATTTTTTTTTTCGCTGATTTTTAAAATCGCTGTTGTCAAAATTTATTAAAAAAAAACATTTTTCAGGTGTTTCAGGGGACAAAAAATGCAATTTTTCAGAAACTTCCAGAATAGGAAAAGAAAATATTTCAAAATCAAAATTGCAATCAAGAAGTTCTGAAGTAAAATCAGATAGGTAACTCTTTTGAAAAAAAAAAATCAGTTGTTAATTTTTTTAAAATGATGCCCTAGATAATCCAAAAGACAGTAAAAATAGATTTTCACAGAGTTGCTCAATTAGCTCTCGTTTTATGATTAGCAATATCTCAGGAACTAATGGCTCGATTTTCAACACTAAAAAACACTGAGGGCATATTCAGATTCAGTGGGCAAAATTACATGGAACAACATATGATTGCCCGGGCAGACGGTTATAACAAAATTCATGCCATTCCAATAACAAAAACTGTTAAAATTACAGAAAGTGTTATGGAATCTTCTTGAAAAATCCATTTTTGCATAAGAGTTTAATAACAGTTTATGTTATCATAACAAAATTTGTTATTGGTCTGATATTGATCGGCAGCCAAAACAATTTGGGAATAACATTTTTTGTTATGGATGAATACCTCCAACTGTTATTGGGATGATCGGATTAGTTGTTAAAATAACAAAAAATAATAACAAAGATTTGTTCGAAGAATAACTTAAAATGTTATTAATCTGTTACCACAATAACAATCCAATAACAAAAAAATCATAACGGCGAATAACAAATCTTGTTATAAATAACATAAAATGTTATTGGCCTAGTAATTTTAAATAACAAAAAATGTTGTTCCCACGTTATTTCCGTCTGCTCGGGTGGACTTTTTTCGAATTTCGTTAAGGTGGTCTCATACACTTTTACCATCAAAATTAAATATTTTCAAATAAAGACATGTCGAGTTTAAAGAAAACGCCTCTGAGATTTTTTGGCGCAACTTGGCGCTTAAATTTTGACTTGCGCTTTTTAAACAATAGTATCATGTCAAATTGGAAGCCATGCTTCAGATTTTAGCTTTTAAACATTATTAAAGCATAATGCAATCAATAAATTGTTGAAATTTTGAAATAAAATCAATTTAAAAAAAATCAGTATTTACAGATTTTTGGGATTTTTGGGATCAAAAAATCTGTAAAAAAAACAGATTTATCTGTATATCTGGCATGGCTGCATTGGAGACATACAATTGAACAATATAACTGCTAAAATTTGGACATAACAACTTGATTTTTTGAAAAGCAATTTTTTGCCACCTGATTCTTTGGGATTATTTTGAAAGGGGAGGGGCGATATAATCTCTGAAAATATGGGTAACAGCCTATTGTAAAAAAGTTGTGTTTTGAAAAGACTTTTGTCAGGCATCCCATTTGACTTTAAAATAAAGCACCATCCACAAATGACGTAGTTTGGTGATTAGTGGAAACTGCTTCTAGCCTTTAATTTTGGTAGCATATTTTACCTATGTACATATTACTCCGCTAGTTGTTTGAAATGAATTTAAAATATTTTTGGAAAAACGTACTTTTTAATATTTTGACATTTGTCAAGAATAAAAAATAATTAAGAACGTCTAATAAATTTCTTCGAAAAAAAAATATGTCATAGCTGAGATTCATGTCACCCTCTTTCCCCTTACTACTTTATTTAAGATTCATATAAATCTAGACCGTGGTGTAGTGGTAAGCGTGGTTGCCTCTCACCCAATCGGCTTGGGTTCGATCCCAGACGGTCCCGGTGGCATTTTTCGAGACGATATTTGTCTGATCACGCCTTCCGTCGGATGGGGAAGTAAATGTTGGCCCCGGTCTAACGTAGAGATTAGATCGATAGCTCAGTCCAGGTGCAGGAGTCGTCTCCCTGGGTCCTGCCTCGGTGGAGTCGCTGGTAGGCAGTTGGACTAACAATCCAAAGTTCGTCAGTTCGAATCTCGGGGTGGATGGAAGCTAAGGTGTAAAAAGAAGTTTGCAGTTGCCTCAACAACCAAACCTTCGGACACCTTGTTTCGAGTAGGAATCTCGCAATCAAGAACGCCAAGGCAATACTGTAGAGCGAATAATTTGATTTTGATTTTGATAAATCTAGACTAATACAGAAGTTCAAAGTTTCTCTCCTTCTAAATTTTCTAGTTAAATCGGGTATAAAAAAATAAAACTGAAACTTAAATTTGCTAAAAAAATATATGAATTTTCATTATAAATAACTTTGCAGCTTTCTTTTTTATTTTCAATATGTTTTTACAATTTTAAAAATATTGAAAATGGGAGCTTCAAATCTTCAAAGCTACAGATTGCATGAATCAAACAATAGTTTCCTACATGTTATTATTATAAGCATTTTACAAATCACATGTTTTTTCATATCCATTTTCTTATCCTTCTTCTGAAACAGAATTCTATTTACCATGACATCTGCCAGCACAACTTACAGCAAAATTTGACAAACCTAAAACTTTACCTTCCTCAAGAAAGCTTGCAAGTCACCCTCTTCAAGCCCGGGTTGAACCGACGAACTAAGGATACTCCGTATCATCATCTTACCATCGATCTGGGGGTCACTGGCAAACCACCACAGCCCAGCGATGTTTCCGCCCGGAAGCCAGCCGGAATCAGTGCTGCAAACTCCTTCTTCTGGGAAAACCCACCAGAAGAAGAAAAAATACGGGAAGGAAGTCCGTATTATTCCGCTTTAATGCAACATCTTGATTCAATCAATTTGTTCCGCATCAAACCATCCCCCATCTTCAGATTTTTTTTTTTGCTTTCTGTTTGGTGGATAAAGTAGTTGGAAAGTCCCAGAAGGGAAGGGCAAAAGTCGGGGATGAAGTCGCAAAATCGAGTCTGGCCCCATCTGACACGGTCGATTTTCGTTCGACTCTTATTTTTGGGTGGGAAAAACTTCGAATAATCTTACATTATGAATATGTACGATTTTTAGTGTGGTTTCGATGATCTTTAGTGGGGCACAATTTGGGACGAAAAATTTGCTGGGTTGAATATTGTCGTGAATAAAGCAACAGATTTTAGGGCGATTTCAGCTCGGCTCTGACTGGTTTGGTGTCGAGGCACGTGCTGAACCTCTCTTAAGCTTGTCTACTTAAATTTGCAACCGCGATAAGCTCCAAATGAAATGGAAATTTTGTGGGGATGAACCCCTCCCTCGGAGATTATGTGGGAAGCTACAGGTGGTAAATAGAAAGAAATTTTGTTGTTTGTTCTACTCAACAAAAATTGTTATCTTTAGTGTTTTTTTGTCTCAAAACTTCAACTAACATTTTTTTTCTCTCTCTTTCAATTTACAGGTAAACACGAGATTGATTTCATCTTGGAGAATTTTTCACAAAAACTGGCAACACTGGCACCCACGAGTGTCCACCGAGGTTTGCGCAAACGACAATTTTTTTCAACTCTGCTCAACCCTTCAAGCAAATATAAACCGCACTGTTCAAACACTCGGCTGCTGGCTCTCGGCAAAGGGTAAAACTTCCATTTGTGAAAGTTTCACCATAACACGAAGCACACACAGTTTATAGTGTTACGCCAGGGTGGCCAGAGTTATGAATAAAAAATGTCGCTGGTCAGGCCAACGCGCCCGGGGGACGAAACGTTACGCGCGCCAGCATAAAAAGGTTAACCAAATAGGAAAGTTTTATGCGGTTGAAGGGGTTTTTCTTTTTTTTTTCAGGGTACTTTCAAGGTGTTTAGTGCAGTGGTTGTGACAGCGCAGTGATAATACTGGTGGTGATATAATTTTTTTTTTCGGGTGCAAAACTGCGAGATTGCTGACCGAAAAGTTGCCTGGCAGCGTCTATTGACTGAAGATATGGCGATGGCGATTTAAGTGGGATTTTTCTGTGAATTGGCACATTTTTGATGAACTTAATGTTTTTACAATATTGTTAAAATTGTTGAAGTTTATAAAAAAATCAAAAAATAAAAAATCCAATGTAAAAAATAACTGCAAAAAAATATATTTTAGATCAAATTCAAACAAACGAAATCAACTCTTACCTGATTAAAAAAAACAAATGACGATTTTTTGAATAGTACACATGCAATAAGTTCTACTGATAAATTGAATCACTTTAAATTTGCATATTTTCCGAATTGTACTGCATATTTTTGTATGACCTATGAAGACATTTTAAATCCTTATTTCGTCCATACAAGTTTTCATACAATTTTGGTAGCTGTCCATACAAAAAGACTATTATAACAATAAAAAATCTGTATCTTGAGAACGGTAGGCATTTCTTTGGACTAATCTGAGAAATATAGCTACACTAATAAAATTTTACACATTTTTTAATTCGACTTTTCACACAAAAAACTGGATTGCGCAAAAGAACACATTTAGAAAAATCTCACGTTTGGTTGTGTTTGGATTGAGGAATAGAGTTCTAATGACAATTTTTTTTAAATTTGTTTCGTGTTTTCCAAAATTACATTTTTTTTTTTTTTTTTCATTAGATAATTAGCACCACTGCCAAATAAGTTTCGTCCATTTTTTCAAAAAAAAAAAAACAGTTGTTATGCGCAATCCATTTTTTGGTGTGAAAAGTCGAATTTAAAAATGGGTGATCTTTTTAGTGTATGCGAATATAACAAAATTGATCAGAAAATCCGTTCTCAAGATATTTTTTAAAATTTTATAGAAAGTTAGAGCAACTATCTACGAATTCGGCCGATTTCGACCATTTTTATTTTTTGTATTTTTTTATTTGACTCAAACTTTGTGGGGGCCTTCCCTATGACCAAATAAGCTTTTTGCGTCATTGGTTCACCCATACAAGTCTCCATACAATTTTGGCAGCTGTCCATACTAAAATGGTATGTAAATATTCAAACAGCTGTAACTTTTGAGTGAATTTTCTGATCAATTTGGTGTCTTCGGCAAAGTTGTAGGTATTGTTGAGGACTTTTGAGAAAAAAAAATAGTTACACGGAAAAAAAATTACAGATTTTTTAATCAACTTTTTTTTCCCAAAATACGTATTTTTTGATTTTCGAGATTTTTTGATATGTATTAGGGAACAAAAATCCGCAACCCTTGAGCTATTGAGAAACATGGTCAAAAAATCTGCCACCGTGTTATGATTTTTTGAAAAATAGTGATTTTTGAAAAAAATCGAAATTTCTTGCAAAAAAAAGTTTGACATTATTTTTTAATGCAAAATTGAATTTGCAATCCAAAAGTACTTTACAGATTTTTGGATAAAGGGCTCCGTTTGATTTTAGCGAAATATTTGCAGTTTTTCAATTTTTAAAAATAGTGACCATGAGTGACCATTTCTAAAATTATGTTTTTTGAAAAGTTCAGAAAATTTGCTATACAATTGTCTAAGTGACATTGAAGATTGGACCTCGGGTTGCTGAGAAAGAGCCGCTTTAAGAAAAAGAAACACGAAAATTTAAGTTTTCTAAATCTCACCAAAACAACCCACAATTTTCTAATGACGATATCTCAGCAACTAATGGTCCGGTTTTCAATTTTAAAATATGAAACATTCGTGAAATTTTTCGATCATTTCGAAAAAAATATTTTTAAAATTTTAAATCAAGACTAACATTTAAAAAGGGCCAAATATTGAATATTTCGCTCATTTAAAATGCTAGTCTTGATTGAAAAAATATTTTTTTCGAAAAGATCGGAAAATTTCACGAATGTTTCATGTTTTAACATTGAAAATCGGACCATTAAATGCTGAGATATCGTCATTAGAAAATGGTGGGTTGTTTTGGTGAGATTTAGAAAACTTAAATTTTCGTGTTTCTTTTCTTAAAGCGGCTCTATCTCAGATCGGGTTCAATCTTCAATGTCTCTTAGACAATTTTATAGCAACTGAACTTTTCAAAAAAAATATTTTTATGGTCACTCATGGTCACTATTTTTAAAAATCAAAAAACTGCAAATATTTCGCTAAAATCAAACTTGCGGTGACTATATCTTGAAAACGGAGCCCTTTATCAAAAAATCTGTACAGTACTTTTCAATTGCAAATTCAATTTTGCATTAAAAAATAATGTCGAACTTGTTTTTGCATGAAACTTCGATTTTTTTCCAAAAATCACTATTTTTTCAAAAATTCATAACTCGGCGGCAGATTTTTTGACCATGTTTCTCTATGGCTCAAAAGTTGCGGATTTTTGTCCCCTAAAACATATCAAAAAATCTCGAAAATCAAAATATACGTATTTTGGGAAATTGAGTTTTAGTGAAAAAAAGTTGATTAAAAAATCTGTAATTTTTTTTTCCGTGTACCTATTTTTTTCTCAAAAGTCCTCAACAATACCTACAACTTTGCCGAAGATACCAAATTGATCAGAAAATTCACTCAAAATTTACAACTGTTTGAATATATACATACCATTTTTGTATGGACAGCTGCCAAAATTGTATGGAGACTTGTATGGGTGAACCAATGACACTAAAAAGCATATTTGGTCATAGGGAAGGCCCCCACAAAGTTTGAGCCAAATCAAAAAATACAAATAAAATCCATTTCCGGTTTTGGTAGAGAATTGCTCAGTAGGTTGATAACAAAAATATGGATTTTTGGAAAATTACTAGATTCATGTTGCAAATTAGGCATCTGTGCCAATTTTAAGCCAAATCGGGTAAGACTTAGTGGTAAAAATCTTTTCATGCATATAAAAACGTCGGTTCAAAGTCGAAAAATTTTAGTTTTTTGACATACTTTTTTTAAAATTTACCGCACCAATTTTTAACTCTTAATCCACATGTTTCAATTTCCCTAAGGGGAATCACATGTGATTTTTCAAAATTTGCAATTTTCGTGTCATTCTAATTAATAGCTGCCAAAATCGTGTGAATACTAACATGGAGGAACTGAAAATGACTTTTTTGGTCAAACATACGGATTTTTTCCTTACCGTACGGATTTTCAACCCTCTCCGCGGATTTTGAACAGGCCGGAATTTTTGTACGGAATTTTTCGCATAATACGGATTTGTACGGAATTTCAACAACTTTTTAAAAAATCTATTGCTTTTTTGATTGGGTTGCTTTTGCTGATTAGACATTTTTATTTAACTGTCAGTTTGATTTTAAGGAGATAACTTGCATAATTTTCCGGGTTTTGCTCAGTTCAAACTTGATTGTCAATAATTGTTCTTTTCAAATTCCTTACAAAACATATTTATCAAATAAAAGATCAAAAGGCTTTCTAAAGCTTGTGAAAACCTTTCCAATAAAAACTCTAGAAATGTTTACTAGAAACACTTACAACGATATTATCCGTAAAAGCAATCTTGATATTCCGTAATCTTTTAAACGTTCAACAAAACTATTTCTAATTCCCAAATTCCAAATTTATCTAAATAATTCCTTGACATTTTTTGTTATACCATGGTGTCATGTCGGTAAAGTATACGGATTTTTGCTCAGCAAGAGTTGGTAGCCTTAGTCAAACATAAAGTGTACACAAATTTTCATCAAATTAAAAGAAAAACAGTTTTCTCCAACTCAAACAGGATGTTGGCAGTTCAATGATATTTTTTAATGTATGTTGTGACTCGTCTTCCTAAACATTCATTTTTTTAATCAAGGCTAACATTCCAAAAGGGCCAAACATTGAATATTACGCTCTTTTGAAATGTTAGTCTTGATTTTAAAAAATGAAAATATTGCTTTCGAAAAGATCGGAAAATTTCACGAATATTTTATATTTTAAGATTGAAAATCGTATCATTAATTGCTGAGATATCGACATCAGAAAATTGTGGGTTGTTTGAGTGAGACTTATAAAACATCAATCTCAGCAACTAAGAGTCGTATCATCAGAGTTCAAAAAAAGAAAATATAGAGAATTTTCTCAGCATTTCAAAATATTGTTTTCAAAAGTGGGCAAACATGTGCACTAGTTTGAATAAAATGAAAACTGCGACTATTTTTAAAAAAGTCACCTAAAAATGGCTAATTCGATTTTACAACGAAAAATTAAGTTGAAAAATATTTGCGACCAATATTTGGATTTTTTGAAAAAATCTGTATTAATTGAAAAGTCATAACTCGGTCAATGTTTTTTTTCCCATTCTGGAAATTTCTGAAAAGTTGGCATTTGATGTCCCCTAAAACATTTCAGAAAATAAAATCAATTTTCAATGACATAAAGATAAATTGAAATTCACTAAAAAAATTTACCGTGTATCATATTTTTTCTGTGTAGCCCTTATCCATACCTACAACTTTCCCTTGGTGTCTTCGATCAAAAAATTCCTTCAAAAGATATAGATTTTTAAATTTTCATACATCACTATTATATGGACAGCTGCCAAATCTGTATGGAAAATTATATGGACAAACTAATGATGCAAATTGGCTTCTTTGGGCATAACGAAGGCACCAAAAAAGTTTCAACCGGAATAAAAAATACAAAAATTTAAATTAAAAAAATAATACAGATTTCGTAGAGAGTTAATCTGGAAAAAATCGCCTTGATTTGTTGAAGTTTGGATTCTGATTAATTTAGTGAAAATTCTATATAAACGTCCCACACAAATTTAAAAATTTAAAAAAATACAAAGAAAAATCAATATATTTTAAAGTGAAACATGTTGATGTTAGTAATTAAGTACCAATTATGCAGCAAATAGCTAAGAACCTGTTTCCACAAGCCGT
Source organism: Culex pipiens pallens (assembly GCF_016801865.2). Taxonomy (NCBI): domain Eukaryota; kingdom Metazoa; phylum Arthropoda; class Insecta; order Diptera; family Culicidae; genus Culex; species Culex pipiens. Next base: position 1,213,020 of record NW_026292818.1, read on the forward strand.
CTCTCTAATTAATTGCACGACATGCTCGCACCCATTTTGCAGCCGCTAATAGCTTTGCGTGAAACCATAATAATCTCGTTACATGTGACATAATCGTTCCGGCAAATGACTTGTCAAACTCGCCTAGAATCCGCGCCACATCCGGCAAGCCAGGTAGACTTGTGTAATCCCGCCGTCGTCGTCGTTGTATTCTTGTGTGTCTAATTCCATGATGTTACAGGTCGTGATTCATCATCTTCGCTATGCGTCCAGAACCACAAACAACAGAAACGATTTGCCAACCGGCGCGTTTCCTCTCTCTCTCTCTAGAGAGCACCACGTGGCAACAACTGCGTACACAACATTGGCCATTACTGCGCCGCTAACCGGAGCTAATTACGCCCCGCTTCTCCTTAATATTAATGAAGACACTCGGTCATAAAACAGTAATTAACACCAGCAGCGCGCACGACCAGCACAACCCAAAGATGTAGACGGCTCTCTCTCTTCCTTTGGGGGAACGCAAATACCAACCAACCAACCAAAAACTCAGCGCCAGACTCTTAAAAGCTTGCAGGACTTGGACCAGAAGAAAAAGATCACGCAAAATGAAGTGAAAAGCAGCCGAGCTTCAAGTTTACAGCGAGATTTCGAGCTTCTATGGAGACGCCTAGTACTTCAAAAGATCCGTACCATCCGCAGCACGACTGTTACGTTTTCCCCCTCCGCAAAACATTCTTACCGGAATACCAGCGAGGCACTCCCGAGCAAGTGGAAATCCACCTTTTCTTCTTGTCGTCACGGAGGTCGGAGCTGCGCCACCAAGGGGAAGCAATTTGGCAGTTTGCCAGGGCATGAACTCCCGAGCCATATGATATTGGGCAGCACGTTTTTATGGGCTCGGTGAGTAGAACGAGTCCATGCCACGCCAAAAACTTTCGGATTATGACGGGTTCAAGTGAATCCGAAGGAGATTTCAGCGCTGAAAGACGGCGTGAAATCGAAGAAAATGAAATTTTTACGACCGGGCGCTGGCGTGGCGTGGCGCAGGTATTTCTCTGAAGCTGGCTGTCTGTCTGTCGGAGGAGCTTTTGAAAGGCAAGGATTTTGACGGAGAAAGTGGTGCTTAATGCTCGGGTGAAGTCATCGTTTTAATTTCACTGCTGCAGTGTGTTGAAGGTGGTGCTTTAAGGTTCCCTTTTTATTTCAAAATGGGTTGAATTATCTGAAATTCACAATTTTTTATGCATTCAATATTCACTGATTATAATTCAACCAACAGGAAAAAAAATGATTTCGAATTTCAAGTATTTTAAATCTAAATAAGCTAAAAGCTTTACACAATGCTTAAAACATAATTAGAGCTATGCTATTATCACAAATTTGTTAAATATTAATCAATTATTAAAAATAAATTCATACTTCTTTTTTCGATCTGCGGTCCCAAAATTAAAAATTTGTAAAAAGATTCCCAATTCATTCATTAAAAGGGCAAATTTGAACATTATGTCATATTTAATAAAGTCAGAATAGTTAATTATCGATTGTTTTGTATATATTGAGTTAAATCTATTAATTTAATTCAGTGTTTATCAACCGATGAGGAATTCCCCTCGGGGAGCAATTTGATCATCTTTGGAGGGGAATTAAGATGCAAACAAATCCATATCTTCAAATTTGTTTGTAGAAAAAATATTCTGATCTAACAGCTTTCTTGAAAAAATCATTTAGCTTTCATAATTTATGTTAGGCCAATGCAAATATTTTTCAAAGTTTTTGTCCCTCGGCCCTGGCCGAGACCGAAAGGGGGGGAGGAGCCATAGTCCCAACATTTGAATGCAAAAAGTGTTTTAAAATGCTTTCTACACTAGTTCAGTTTTTTGCAATCATTAGTTTAAAAAAATGATTTGACAAAAACAAAAAAAAATTAGCGTAAAAAAAACTTTTTGCGGTACAAAACATTGAAAATTTTCATAAATTCAAAACATATTTAAATCAACCCAAACATGGTAGAGAATGCATTATAAGTCAATTTCAGCTGATTGCACTTACAAAAACTTCAAATAAAACTTTTACCAGCCTTATTTAATAAAAATTAACAGTTTTTAATTTATTAATTTATTACATAGTTTCATTTTTGTGAGTTTAATCATGATACCATACCTGAGTAATTCTTAAAAATAAATTTTTATATTGTCCACGTTTGTTTAAGGGGTTACATACATGTAAATCGGCAAAAATTTCATAGGTTGGTTTGAGCACACGCTTAAACTTGTTTTTAATCTGTTTTCAGGGCATTAAAATATACATTTTCTTCTATCAATAAAAAAAATTTGAACACATTTGGTTGTATATTTGCCGAGATATAGCTATTTGAAGTTAGCAGTTTCAAAAAACGGGTGCCACGATATCTCAACACTGCTTTGACCAAATCGACTCAAAATTTTGGTGAAGACTCATTAAACCGGTCCCGTGTGCATGACGAAGGCCGATTTAAAAAAAGTTTTTTTTAAGATAAAAATATTTTTGTGTTTTTCATATAAAAATTCATCAGTTTTTGATTTTTATATTTTTAAAAAACACAAAATTTCAAAATCGGGCTTCGTCATGCACACGGAATATGTCTTGAGAGTCTTCACCCCAAATTTCAGCCAATTTGGTCAACCCATCTCGAGATATCGTGGCATCCGTAAATCAACTCGGTGTTCAGAGAAAAACGCTCACAAAGTTTGACAGTCCGCTTTGCGCATGGCAAAAGTTTAAACTTAAATCGTCTTCTTCTCACTTAAATCATGACATATCTTCATGAAATTTTCAGGAGTGATTGGAATTCATCTTTTTAAAGGTTTTAAAAAATATTCGGAATTATGAAAAATTTAGATTTTCTACATGTATGTAACCCCTTAACCTAAAAAGCTTTTTTTCAATCCCTTTAAACATTTTTGTTATGATTTTTCATTTTTGATTATCAATCAACAGCTCGTATTTATTCCTCTTTTACAAAAAAAAACTTTAAGTTCTGGCATTCTGTCAAACAGAGTTGCATTCCATTCAACATTCTTTCAGGCTTGAGAAGTTTATACAATTTTAATATTTTTTATATTGAAAACTTCCCTAACGGAACGGAACGGAATCGACGTAACACCTTATAATGTGGCCCTCTTAAACCTTGCGGTTTCGTCAACGGATCCACAGGCGTGTATCGTTCTTTTTGCGACAAGACTCCGCCTCCCGGGTCTCCTAAGTGTGAAGGTATGACACGGGGAGAGGGCACCGAATACCTATATTAACACTTAGAATTTTTGCGTCTGCCTCGGGATTCGAACCGGCGACCTCTGGATTGTAAGGCCGAACAGGCGATTTTAACTAAATTCATGCCATTTCAATAACAAATACTGTTAAAATAACAAATTTTGTTATGGAATATTCTTGCAAAATCCATTTTTGCATAAGAGTTTAATAACATTTTATGTTATCATAACAAAATTTGTTATTGGTCTGATATTAGTTGGAAGCCATAACAACTTAGGAGTAACATTTTTTGTTATGGAGAAATATTTCCAATTGTTATTGAGGTGATCGGATTAGTTGTTAAAATAACAAAAAATAATAACAAAGATTTGTTCGAAGAATAACTGATAATGTTATTAGTCTGTTACTAAAATAACAATCCAATAACAAAAAAAATCATAACGGCGAATAACAAATTTTGTTATGAATAACAGAAAATGTGATTGGCCTAGTATTTTCAAAAATCAAACAATGTTATTCCCAAGTTATTTCCGTCTGCTCGGGAATGCTGAATTTAAAAACAATATTTTTAAGGGATCGGGAAATTTTACATACTTTTCTTTTTTACTGTTATTAAAATTTTAACCGATAGTTGCCAAAGTACTTTAGCCAAAAAATGATTGCTGATTGAATAACAATAGCAAAGTTTTTTTTATGTATTTTTTGTGTTGACTGAATCTGTTCGATATTCAGGATAAAAAAAGAAAATTATTTGAATTTTTAACTATATCTCGATTTAAAAAAACATGTTTAACTGGATAAATAAACAGAAAACCAACATTTTAATGTATGAAGAGTATGATTGTGGTTTTTTATGAGCCTTTCAAGACACTTTTCAATGTAAAATATATTAACTACTATCCAATTCATTGAAAATTGGCTTCAAACATTGCACTCAATTTGAAAGAATCGATTAAAAATTTAAATTGTATGTTAAATTATTTGTAATGCATTTCAAAAACTGTTATTTTTTCAAATAAAAATTATGATAAATCTTCTAATAAATAACTTTAATTTTACCACCTCAGTGATTGAGGCCATCATTGCAAAACCGATTGCTGAATCTTCCTGGTTGTACTACGCCTGAATACTTGCAAAAAAAGGTCCATCAATAAAAGGTAGTTTAATATCCCCGCAAGAAATCTAAAGTTAAGGCGTTGATTTACGACATCCAGGCCTGAACTGTTCTGGTTATCTAAAAATTAACCCTTTTTGCAAATTCAAGGATGGTTTGTTTGCATTACTTAAGAATAACTAAATTTAACCTTACAATTTTCAATACCAAGTTATGGGACCCGAAACTGGATCGAATGGAACAAATCCGGACAAATTTGTTCAGTCAAATACATGAATATACAGTGCATATTTTTAAATAATAGCCCCAAAACAAACACCACAATTTTCCTTGAATTTTATTTAGAGTTGACGTGTATAACAAAAAGAAAGTCTAGTAGGTCTAATAAATAGTTTTTTTTTTCTCCAAACTGGAATGCCCAGATTGTGGTAATGGAATAATTATGAATATTGTTAAAAATAACTTTTGACAATCTAAAATGTTACCATTTTACTTAAACAAGATTTTGTTTATAAGTCAGTCATCCTGCATCAAAGATTAGCTAAATCGATATTATTGCATTTTTCAATTTTATTTTCTTTGTAGCATAACAAATCAGACCAAAATTCAAAAAATCCAGCCAGCCAAAGAAATAAATACGTAATTTAAATAAAATTATGACAACAAACAACCATTAAATCTACCTTTTCCATTTCAACACTCTATTCTTCTCAAATCTTGAGCTGTCAACGCGCGCCAGCTTCCTAATAAAAGAAGCCCTCCAGAAAAGCTCAGTTGCCAAACAAGCTTCCCCTCCAAAAAAAAGGTCCATAATCCAAAGAGTGATGATGGCCGGCAGGAAAATTAATTGCTGCCTCTCCAGTTTGCTGACCTTAAATTGCTGCGGGCCGCGAATGAGCAAAAAAAATCGCCCGGCAGGGGTACTTTGGCTATAAAGAATGGAAGGGAAAATTTCGGCCCGGCCCATCGTTAAGGTGAAGCGAAAAGTTTTAATGAACTTCAGACGGAGTGTGTTACGGGAGGGAGATTCCGGCGTAACAAGGGCGATTAAGCCGAAAATAATTAAAATGACTATCTATTCGTCGCCATCGTGCTAACTTGTCGTACGTGCATTTTGGGCCAAATTGAGTTAAGAACGCCATTTTGTGCAGCTCACAATGCCTCACCTTTTGACCTTCACAGATCCCCAAAATTCGATTTCAATCCTGAGATATTCAACAAAAACTGAAAAAACTCCGTGCATTTTTGTCACTTTACATATAAAAGTAGTTTCAATCTTGTCGTGCTATCTTGTCACTCCATGAAAATTGATGTAAGTGCGACAAAAGGCCAAAGGGATTTCAGGCCAAGAAAGTCAGGATGCGTTTGTCGCACGTACAAGCTAGACTACCGTAAACATTTGTAATTATAACTCGGGACTCCAGCAACCAACTTCAACCAAACTTTGGGACAATGCACAGAATGGTGAGCCAAAGAAAACGTGTTTGTTATTGTTTACATTGCGTGCTCTCGTTTTTGAATATTCAAGGTCAAACATTAAAACGCGTTTTTCTCGGAACGTCAAAATGGCGGATGCGACAAGATAGCACGACGACGTCGTATTGAGGATGGTTTTTTTTTTGCACTCTCTCTCTTAACGACCGGTCATTTTTGGGGGTTATTGCTGGGGAAAATTGGATTTGCATTTTTACGACAATTAGGGGCAAATTTGAAACATTTGCTTTTTCATCTGTTGCGGAAAGTGCTGTTGAACGGGGTAGCAATTGCAAATTATTTAGCTAGAGAAAGTATTTTGGGTTGAATTACCATGCGTCTCCTTTGAATTGACTTTCGTTCAACCTTTTGGTGGAGACGCATGGTACTTTAAAAAAAATTAGAATGTTGTTGATCAATTCCACGTGACATATTTAAACCAAAAGAAAAAAACGTAAATTATCTTATAAAGCCTCAATTTTTTTTTTTCATTCTCAATCCTCATGAGTAATTCTCTAGACTTTCGCAACAAAAAATAAATAAAAGCTTCTTGACTTGTTGTAATCTATACAAATTGGCAGTCAGTCAGATTTTTAATGTAAACAAATTTAACTTTTGTGAGTACGCGTGTTTTTGTTTTCAAAAATTTCATAATAAATAAAAGTGATTTTTTGAAATCGTAAAGATTTCCGCTCACCGAATGTATTTGTGTCTGCTTTTCTGCTGGGTGGTCGGACGTGAATTATTAAAATAAAGCATAAACCTCTCATTTTTTCCTCAACTTACACAGCAAAACATCCCCACTACCACCACCAACGCCAGCAACAAGGACGATGGCAAACATAGAATCTTGCCGGGGAAGAGGGAAAAAAGCCATGCAGGCGTTATCTCCAGCGTTCATCATCGGACGACTGTTTTCATTTCACTTTTGTTTGCTCGACAATAAGGCTTCACGGTAAAAATAAGTAGAAAAAAGTTTTAAAAAAATTGTTTATTTTAGATACTTTGATTAATTTATTTAACAAAATAGTAACAAAATTTCATTCAGAAAATTTACTCATGAAACTACATCTTATTTGTGATGCACGGAGGGAAATTCACGTTTTCCCTATCTGCAATCATCGTCACCGTCCTACATTGTGATGTTCTGATTGTCGCCGTCCCCGGCAATGACGATTGGTGTGAAATTAAATACTCTAGACCCCTGATTGTAGTTGTGCAACTGTCCAATGGTGGTGCAACAGCACTTTTTTTCACTCTCTGTTGCCTTTCGACAAAACACAATGTATTATTGTTTGCTACGAGGGTGGAAAAATGTAGGTGAATGAGCAGCTCTCTCTTTGTATGGAAAAAAACGTCACAAAAAGTAGATTTTGATAGGGTGACCCAAATAAAATTAGCCAGTTTTATTTTATGTATTCTTTTGCTTAAAAAATGTTTTAAAAACTTATTTAAAAAAAAACAATTCTACGTAATTTAGAAACGTCCCCATTCTCCCCCTCAGTCGCTTGTTATCTATTTCCGTTCCGGTTGTCGGACGTCGTCGTCATCATCATCCAGAGATAATTTCAGTATGTTCCTCACATCAACGATGAAGACCGTCCATGACGCAAAAAAATGTATGTCTGTCCAAACGTGACAAATTTGGCTTTATTTATCGATCATCATCAGGCTAATTCGAAATCGATTCCCTCCCCCTCCCAAAATAACCGTGGCGTATTTCCCGCGACACCATCCCTTCGAAATTTGTGGTCAGACCACCGAGGCAGCAATGTCGACCTGTGGTTTTGGGACCCTGTCCCGTCCTGTCACCACATGCCCAAATTTTCGGCCACGCGTCAATGGGGCGGAATTTGCGCTGAGCTGGCAACAATTATCGCGATGGCGTGGTGATGCAGTTAGCACGATAGTGACTGTCAGAGGAGGTGGTCACGGCTGGTTGGGTGCTGATGGACTATTTAGGACAAATCGAATTATGCTGGAGACGTGGATGAAAGGGATGTTGGTCATTGAGTCGATCATTTGATTATGAAAGAGAGCGTCATCAGGGATGAGATTGGGTCTGGGGGGTTAGATTGGGCAAAATTTCAGCATTTTTGTATGACCCAATCTCAGCCCCCAGACCCAATGTCACCCCTGATGACTGTAACAATAATTTGTTTTATGTTGCAAATACAAAAGAGTTATAACCTGGTATAAACTGAGAAAAAAAACTGCATTTCGGCATAATTGAGCTTATTGCTGCAGCCGTTAGAAAATGTTCCAATAAATCTTCAAGAACTTGTATTTCACCAAAAAAAAGTGGTAATTTAAAGAATTTAAAGAATTAAAAGAATTTAAAGAATTAAAAGAATTTAAAGAATTTAAAGAATTTAAAGAATTTAAAGAATTTAAAGAATTTAAAGAATTTAAAGAATTTAAAGAATTTAAAGAATTTAAAGAATTTAAAAAATTTAAAGAATTTAAAGAATTTAAAGAATTTAAAGAATTTAAAGAATTTAAAGAATTTAAAGAATTTAAAGAATTTAAAGAATTTAAAGAATTTAAAGAATTTAAAGAATTTAAAGAATTTAAAGAATTTAAAGAATTTAAAGAATTTAAAGAATTTAAAGAATTTAAAGAATTTAAAGGATTTAAAGAATTTAAAGAATTTAAAGAATTTAAAGAATTTCCTACAATTTTGGGAAGTAAGATATGTCGCATGATTATGTTTCTAATGAAAAGTCATGTGTTTATTTTCTTACTGATTTCAATTCAATTCAATTGTGTTTTTATTAGAATTTAACAGTTCTGCTCCAGGATGTTACATTTGCAATTCAGAGATTTGGAGAACCTTTCAACTGAGATCAATTCATAAGCCTTTGCAGGGAGGATACATATTTCTAAGTTTAGATTTTGCTAACTGGGTGTTCTTTTAGGGAAAATAAATTTTGAGAAAAAACCCTAGATCTATTTTCTTACTGATTTACTAAGCTTTTTTAGTAAAACTTTATAGAAAACATAGTCGTTTCATATTCGTACCATAAAGTTCAGATGGCTTTTCAAAACACTATTAAACATTAGTTTTGCTCATGTTTTGCATGAGATGTATTTTTTACAAATTTACTGTAACGCATTTTGCTCGGATATTTTTTCGTCAAATAAATATGGGTAAAACAAAGCGACGAAGAATAAATCACGTTTTCCTCGGATTCTCACAAATCCGGAACACGCACAGGACTTTTTAATGAAGATCAGCAAAACACTGTGTGTTTTTTTGTGTGTGGTCCAATCCAATACCCGCTAACCGGTAACGAAATTATGGGAAAGTATAATTTGTATCAGACTTTGTATATGCCGAATGCTGATACAACTTATCTCAGTCCCGGGTATTAGGTGTTGATAGCCCTCGCGCTGCTTCCAACGACCCGTTTCAGAATGACAGAGCTCCTTGCGGTCCAATTCCGAGGTCGCTGGGCATTGTTCGGCCCCGCCTAAACATAGAAGCAAGCATCTGAAGGAAACTCGATCTATATTTAGACTTCCAATCCCGTCAGGCAAATCAGGGATCAGCGCGTATTAAGATAACATGTTTCAACGCTACGGATCAATTTACTGCAAGAGTTTAAACCTTCTGATGGCCGACTGCTCAGCATCCCAGACCACCAATCCAGAGGTGTGAGTTCGTATCCCACCTGATTCATTTTCGTTTTTGTTCATATTCAAAGTTCAAATTCCTGAATCCAAATTTCAAAGATACTGGCCGGGATTTGAACCCTGAACCTTCTGCTTGAGAGGCAGAAGCCGTAAACATTAATCCACGGAGCCGATTTATAATGAAGATCAGCAAAACACTGCCTCCAAATTGCCTGTTCCATCGTAGTGAGAAGTTATTGTTTGTGCCTCCCACAAAATTTTGTGCAACACGTGAATGTAAGGGATTACTTCCCAAATTCATAAAAGCAAAACAAAACTTAAATTTCAATGATTTTAGTGCTTGAAGCCGCAATTTTGCAAAACAAAAATTGCACTCCTGGAAAAAGTTTGTTCCAAATTTGTGGATTTCAAGGGTCAAGGTTTTTCTTTAAGAATTTGAAATTATGCGATGACATTTTTATAACATCACTCGAAAGTTTGCAAATGACGGTAAAAGCGAATTATTATGTTCAATACTTTGATTAGTTTGCAATACGTCGTAACAGTCAACAATTATTTGATTTTGTTCTCTTGAAACGAATCAAAATCATATTGTTTTTTTTTTTCAATAAAGAGTATTTAAAAAAAGTGCATATAAAAAGCTCCCACCTAAAAGCGAATCTCAAAATTCTGTAAATACCGTTCATGCGTTCTTCTTCATAGAATAATTACATCAAGATTACCCCAGTATCTTTATAAAAAATTGACTCCCTTTCGTAACACAAGAACCCAAAGTTACGTTATTCCAAATTATAACTCCTTTTACTACAGTCAATCATTCTTTGCTAGAGGCATTGTAAATTGGAACAGTTTACCAACCAATATAAAACTCGTTATATCTAAATATACTTTCAAACATGATTTGCTCACCGACCTTAACAACAAGAATAATTATTTAGTTTAAGAGAACCTATCACTGTGTCAAATAGTTTTATTACACCAAGCAAGCACACAAATTGTAACAATTGAAAAGATTTCATCTTACGTTACATGAATAAATAAATAATACTAATAACATAAAAAAATAAATTTGATAATTCACCAATGTACGGAGAACCAATCGAAATACGGCTTTGGTTACAAGTGGTGTTAAGGGCATTTTAAAAACTATTATTAGCGAATTCAGTGCATGAGAAAAAAATAAGCTACAAACTTTCTATGGCCAAAGAAAACGTTTGGCATCATGAGTTTGTCAATACAATTAAGGGAGCTGTCATACAGAAAGATATAAATATTTTGAAAATAGGTTTTCTGGTCGATTACGTAATTTGGCAAAGTTGTAGATATAACTTAAGACTTCTGAGACAAATATTGACTTAAAAAAATAAACTTTTTATTTCAACTTTTCTCACAACAAAAATTCAAAATTACCATTGTTACAAAATGAAATATTTGGACAAATCTACGATTACAAAAAATTCCATCATTTGAGCTATGGAGCAAGTTGCTCAAATTAGTTTCGCAGTGTTTACAATTTTTCGATTTTTTTTTTAAAGACGTGGAACAGATTAAAAAAAAATATTTAATATTTAGATGTTAAAATAAATTATCCGGAGTTCCCAAAGTTTTTAAATGGTGAGCCAAGTTTTAAACCATTGAATTATTTTATAACAGCCATTGACTTGCAAAATAAATAGATTTATTGATTCGACTATGTGACGTAATCGCCAATAAGGAGAAATGAATTATAAATAAATCGCCTTTAGTACACAAAATTTTTTTTCACCGGTTTTGAAGGGAGAGGAGGGGGGCAACATAAACTTTGAGAAATATTTGCAACGGCCTTATTTCAGAAAGGTCACAAAATGTCCTATAAAAAAGTGTCTATTTTTTAAGAGATGTCAACTCAGCAAATGTGCGCCATTACGTCATTTTTAATATCAGAATATTGAACCATCCAACCATTGAGATTGATCTTTTCTTTCTTTTTTTTTAATTTCCAAAAATTTCTTATACAAAACGGAATGATTGCACTGATAAATGCTACTTTTTAACAGTTACAACATTTTTTCGATCCCAGACGGTCCCGGTGGCATTTTTCGAGACGAGATTTGTCTGATCACGTCTTCCTTCGGAAGGGAAGTAAATGTTGGTCCCGGACTAACCTAAAAAAGGTTAGGTCGTTAGCTCAGTCCAGGTGTAGGAGTCGTCTCCCTGGGTCCTGCCTCGGTGGAGTCGCTGGTAGGCAGTTGGACTAACAATCCAAAGGTCGTCAGTTCGAATCCCGGGGTGGATGGAAGCTAAGGTGTAAAAAGAGGTTTGCAATTGCCTCAACAATCAAGCTTTCGAACACCTAGTTTCGAGTAGGAATCTCGCAATCGAGAACGCCAAGGCAATGCTGTAGAGCGAATAATTTGATTTTTTTTTGAACATTTTTTTTGTAATACAGATATTTTTTTTTAAATTATGTCTTCTGAATTAGAAAAAAATAGTTTTATACCTTTTCACAAAATTATTATGATCATAAAAACATTAGTATCACACTATACTTGAAGCCAGGTATAATTTAAATCTTGTGTTGACATAGATCTGCTCAAAAGGTTAATTAGTCAATTTATGATGCCTAACCGCATCAGTGTCAATGTAGGTAGACGAGGAAAACCTTACGCTGCACGTCAGTCTGATCAAACACGAGACGCGTGGCTTAGCTAGCCCGGGCTAAGTGGCTGAACCGTGTAGATTAGCTTGTTAATTTTCCCTCAGGATACTCAGGTTGAGGTGGATCTGATTTCCGCTGGGAGGAAGCAAAATCTGGCGGGGGGAGTTTCCTAGGATCGATTTCACAGCATGAGCTTGCACTTTGCAACTCTTGTAGGAAAAGGTGGGTTTGGCTTTGGAGGAGGGGGAAAGCGGAAGATTTTCTCAAAACCGGTACTCGTGTTTGCCGTCTCATCGCGTCAGCTGGGATTAAAGTCTAATTACTGGAATTTCCTATGAAACGGTTTTCCCACTGTCATCGTTGCTCGCTGATGGGGTTCATTATTGGGTTAAATTGGGTTTCCAACTCGTTGTGAATACAATGGCCCTTTTGGGATCGTTATTTGGATACTTCAACGAGAATGAAGGGCTCTTTTTTTTGCTGACATTTGCAGAGGTGATAAAAGTCAGAAGGGCGAATTAAAACATAAATTTTCATCAATTTAATCTTGTTCGAACGCAAGCACTTAATTAACGGCATTTCAAAAATTATATATTTCTGCATGTGTTAATTAACTTTCGCACAGCATGAAAGCTTGTTAACGATTCGCACCGATAATTATCGGATGCCAACTTGGCTCTTTATCTCGCATTGAAATGTTATTCGACAGAAATAATACACATCATGACTTTTTAATGGGGTGGTTTAAATTTTACAGTAGTCTTTTGATTATGCGACACTTTTTTTATGCGTATGTGAGAAATTTTCAAAGTGACCAATATTCGAGTACAGGCTGTAAGCTGCAAACCCGGTATCCATTAAAATCCAATGATTTATCATATACCTGGTGAAGTTTTGCAACAGTCGCATCGCAAATGTACTGGAATTAATAATACACTCCAGCTCGAGCTTTGCGAGGCTGAAAACCAGCAGGAGAGCTGCATCTGAGCTCTGTAACTTTAATTGCAAAACTTTTCGGGGTGGGATTTTCTCGGCAGAAAGTTTCACGCTCGACTTTCTCCAGATGTAATTGAAGAGTGTTTTATTCATGGCTTGTTTTCGGGTTGGCTTGAAGGTGGCGGCGAGGAAGGACGATGGAGGGGGATTCATATTCATAACCTTTTCAAGAGGGAGGCAGCCAAAATGGGCAGAATAAAATGCAACTAAAACTTTCAAGTCGTGCGAAATTATAACCGAGCAAAGAGAAAAAAAAACTAAGCTGGAAACTGAAACTGAGCTCCGGTGGATGTGCAAAAGACAACCGTTGCCCCCTCAGCACTGTTGGACAAGTGCGCGCGATAGTTTGAAATTGGAGCAGAAATTCTTGTTTGGAGAGGTTAATTAAAATTTCATCGTCCCTCGTCTCCCCCAGTTAAGCTGGGAAAAAATCTTTTTATTTTCTTTCTTTTTTTTTTGCGCCACGTGGCCCAGCTCCAATTAACTGCCGTTTCAGAAACAGTTGAAGAAGGTTGAACTTGGTGGAGACGCGTGGTGCATTTTATCTGAAGCAGCTTGGTTGTTTCTTTGAAAATAAACATCATAAACGAAGTTTAAGTGCTTCCGGGAAACGGTCGATGAGGGTCAACAGTGAAGTTTGTTGTTGATTGAGAGCGAGGGGGAAAGTTAATTGATATGCCTTGAGGGGATGGACGTTTATTTGAAGTTTGATGAGATGAAGTTTGTTGCTTCTTAGAAGTGAAATGAGAAGAATTTAAGGTTAACTTGGAATTCTTTCGAGAAAGTTACAAGACTTTTAACTATTGCAAACAAAAAAGGCAAAAAAATCAAAAAAAGAAAAAAAACAGACAAAAAAAACAAAAAAGACAAAAAAGACAAAAAGACAAAAAGACAAAAAAGGCAAAAAAAATCAAAAAAAGAAAAAAACAGACAAAAAACAAAAAAGACAAAAAGATAAAAACGACAAAAAAGACAAAAAAAAAACAAATAAAACAAAAAAGACAAAACAGACAAAAAAGACAAAAAAGACAAAAAAGACAAAAAAGACAAAAAAGACAAAAAAGACAAAAAAGACAAAAAAGACAAAAAAGACAAAAAAGACAAAAAAGACAAAAAAGACAAAAAAGACAAAAAAGACAAAAAAAGACAAAAAAGACAAAAAAGACAAAAAAGACAAAAAAGACAAAAAAGACAAAAAAGACAAAAAAGACAAAAAAGACAAAAAAGACAAAAAAGACAAAAAAGACAAAAAGACAAAAAAGACAAAAAAGACAAAAAAGACAAAAAAGACAAAAAAAGACAAAAAAGACAAAAAAGACAAAAAAAAAACAAAAAAGAAAAAAATGAACCTATTCTTTTGTAATTTTTCGAATCAAATAACCAAAAGAAAAGTCGAGAAAAAACTTCAGTCCTATCAATGCATTGAATCCCACCAAAAATGAACAGATTATCCCCACAAATCTTCGATAAACCTACTTATCAATTTAAATGGCGTGCAAAAATCATCGCCCTCCATCATTGTTTCCACGCCGGATTGGATTTCGCATTCATCCTTTCTGTGAGGGTGGGCTTAAATTTTTCATCCATGATTGGACCACGTCGGCTCGCTGCTCACACAAAAGGCAACAGCGGAAAACGAAGGCAAAATCTTTTACCATTTAATGAGAAAAATCCCAAACTGATGAAAAACACGGGCGCGCGGTGCGGAACGAAAATAAGCATTATTGAGGCCAAATCGAGGTTTCTCTTTTGCTCAGTTCGATTCGTTCGCCGTTGGTGGGATCCTTTATCAATCGGGTTCGATCCATTTATATTTTTTTCCCCATTTTCATGGCGCTTTTCAATCACCCTCGTTCGAGAATCCAGCCGGATTTAATAGAGACGACTACACTCGATTCCGCGAATGGTGCACACGAAATTGGCCATATTTATTGATGGATGTATCGAATTTCAAATCGACTGGAACGAGCGCTGGAACGCGGTGATAAAAGCGATTTTTATTCCAAGCCAAATTGGCAACACTGCCGTCAAGCGGCAGTCAACTCGCTAATTTACGCATTAAATTCAATCAAAGTCTCGCGTGGGGATAGAGAAACGCGATGAATCGATTTCATTCAGCTGGTTCACACACGATTTTTTCTCTCGCATTTGTCAGCGGGAGATTTGGCCCAGTTTCGGGAAAACAAATTGACTGTTCCAAACTTGGAATGGATCCGGTCGGCAACTCGGAAAAATTGATAAAAAAAGTCACGAAGGGTTTGAGCAATTTTGAGGATTTTAAAATGTCTAATTTACGAGAAATGAAGCAACGTTGTTAAAACATTTTAAGTCAATTTTGTTATTTTTTCAAATTTGTTTTGATAAAAAAAAGTTGAAGCAAAATAAAATTTATTGAAATACAAACTTTCTCAAATGTGCCCGTTTTACCCTATTCACACCCTTGGACGGTTTCCCCGGGAATCAATCGATCAATCTTTTTTTCTCCTTTCGCATCCGAAATTTAGCTTGCGTGTTTGAACAAAACCACGTGTGCGAGGCACATTTTCCAACGTGTCAATCGAGTGCGTGTTTTTGTTGACTTTTGGGAATTTGTGCCTCCTGTTTTTGCTTTGTTGAATTTGAATTGTATTTTTGTGTTTATTTTCGTATGATACGTATCTGGTTTCAAATGATTGCTGATTCGTTGGTTTGGGATTTTGAATACATATTGACAGCATCGATTCGCATTTTTTTCGATATGGAGATGATGGTTGGTGTTTCAGTGATTGCAAAAAAATTAACATTTATTTAAATTTCGTTACACTTAAATAAAGGCATTTTAAAATCTCTCAGATAAAAAACAACTAAAAACATACTCATTATTATTCATACCAACATTTTCAACAAGTCCTTTCCCGCACACAAATTTCTCCACCCACTGCCAAATTCAAATCAAATTCAATTTCCGACGGCAAACGAGCCAAACGAAATTATCATCGCCCAGAAGAGGTGGATAATTTTCTCAAGAGCCTTCCCGTTATTTTTTGTCTCCAATCATATTACACCCTCCCACAAATGATGCCAAAATGATGGCACCGATCGTTCCGAACTTCCCACCCATCCATTACGTGGTTTTGCTTCCCCCCACTCAAAGAAAAAAAAAATGTGAAGCAAAATCAAGGCCCTCGGAGCTTTTCCAGTCAACGCAAGGCCTTCAAAACACACAACAAAAAACAACCAAATAAAACATATCGATTTTTGCCTCCCCCAACTCTCACACGCATCATCGACACTCTCTGCTGAAGACATTGACTATGAAGGCAGCAAGCGAAAGCCAGGCCAGATTGCTTCCTCTCGCTTGGGCTCAAGGCGTCGTCGTCTTGCTGTCGAGCAGTCTCGGTCTCGAGGCGTCATAAAGCAATTGACTTCCTTGGCTCGACAAGAGGGAGAAAGAGAGAGAGTTGCTTCTTGGCTTTTACTGCTTTGATTTATATGGTAAGCGGGTGTGTTTTGAAGCAATAATAAAATAAATCATTTGATTTTAGCAGACATTTAATCAATTAAAATAACTTTCAAACTCAAAGTACTATGCTTCTCCATCGAAATGAGTTCCCAGTAAATTTTACTGGAGACGCACGGTGCTTTATGTTGAATAAATGTACCGAATTTCGATATTTTGCCTTCCTCACTGAGGTAAGGCTATAATCCTGCTCTAAAAATGAACTTTTTATTAAAAGCTCGAAGACCCACCTTCATGTATACAAATCGACTCAGAATCGAAAACTGAACAAATGTCTGTGTGTGTGTGTGTATGTGTGTGTGTGTGTATGTATGTATGTGTTCAAAAATCTTGCCAAGTTTTCTCAGCACTGGCTGAACCGATTTTGATCGAACCAGTTGCAATCGACTTGGTTTAGGGTCCCATACATCGCTATTGAATTGTTTGAAGTTTCGATAAGTAGTTCAAAAGTTATGTATAAAAATGTGTTTTCACATATATCCGGATCTCAATTATATGCATGTAAACGATGTCCGGATCCATCATCCAACCCATCGTTGGTTAGGTAATCAAAAGACCTTTCCAACGAGTCCACAACATTGAAGATCTGGCAACCCTGTCTCGAGTTATGACCACTTAAGTGATATTTATGTACTTTTTTGAAGCCGGATCTCACTTAAATGTATGTAAACGATGTCCGGATCCATCATCCGACCCATCGTTGGTTAGGTAATCAAGAGACCTTTCCAACGAGTCCAAAACATCGAAGATCTGGCAACCCTGTCTCGAGTTATGACCACTTAAGTGATATTTATGTACTTTTTTGAAGCCGGATCTCACTTAACTGCATGTAAATGATGTCCGGATCCATCATCCGACCCATCATTGGTTAGGTAATCAAGAGACCTTTCCAACGAGTCCACATAATTGAAGATCTGGCAACCCTGTCTCGAGTTATGACCACTTAAGTGATATTTATGTACTTTTTTGAAGCCGGATCTCACTTAAATGTATGTAAACGATGTCCGGATCCATCATCCGACCCATCGTTGGTTAGGTAATCAAGAGACCTTTCCAACGAGTCCACATAATTGAAGATCTGGCAACCCTGCCTCGAGTTATGACCACTTAAGTGATATTTATGTACTTTTTTGAAGCCGGATCTCACTTAAATGTATGTAAACGATGTCCGGAACCATTATCCGACACATTGTTGGTTAGGTAATCAAGAGACCTTTCCAACGAGTCCACAACATTGAAGATCTGGCAACCCTGTCTCGAGTTATAACCACTTAAGTGATATTTATGTACTTTTTTGAAGCCGGATCTCACTTAAATGTATGTAAACGATGTCCGGAACCATTATCCGACACATTGTTGGTTAGGTAATCAAGAGACCTTTCCAACGAGTCCACAACATTGAAGATCTGGCAACCCTGTCTCGAGTTATAACCACTTAAGTGATATTTATGTACTTTTTTGAAGCCGGATCTCACTTAAATGCATGTAAACGATGTCCGGATCCATCATCCGACCCATCATTGGTTAGGTAATCAAGAGACCTTTCCAACGAGTCCACATAATTGAAGATCTGGCAACCCTGCCTCGAGTTATGACCACTTAAGTGATATTTATGTACTTTTTTGAAGCCGGATCTCACTTAAATGCATGTAAACGATGTCCGGATCCATCATCCGACCCATCGTTGGTTAGGTAATCTAGAGACCTTTCCAACGAGTCCACATAATTGAAGATCTGGCAACCCTGTCTCGAGTTATGACAACTTAAGTTATATCTGTGTACTTATTTTTCTGGGCCTAAAAAAATAGCTGAAATATGTGTCCAAACCACTCATATTACCCATTGTTGGTAAAAAGTGAGGAAGGCATCAACCACATAGGTGGATTAAGTTAGTTTTTTTCAAAAATTCTACCTCCGAAAACTTTTAATAGATACTCTCAATTTTAAGTTAAGTGACGTAAACGTAAACCACCCGTAGAAAAATATTTAAAGCTATGAGCTCTTTGGACCCGAAGCCTTCAAATCAGCCAACAAAGCATTCATTCATTTGATCGGTGAGTGTATTCAGCTATGTTGTCAAAAAGTCTTGATATTTTTCAATAAAAAATTCTTTCAAAACATGGCGAGCTAAAATTGGTTCAGCCGTTCCGAGGATGTGGTTCTCTGAAAAATGTGTTAAAAATCGTTAAAATGCATTTTTTTAGACCACTCTATTCAAAAATGACCACCCTAACTGCCAAACAAAAAATATGGATCTCACTATTTTGGCCAAGGAACTCCCATGTGAAATCGAAGCATTTCAGATCAAGATCATGTTGGTTTGACTTGCTTTTCACTAAACTAATATAAAGAACCTTTCAGCGATTCTAGAGCTTTTTTAAAGGTACACCCAAACGGCGGTCGCATGATTGTGATGCATGGCTGCATGAAATTATATCAGATTCTGCATGAAATCTGTCCTCATGCTTTTTTCTTGCGATGAAGGGGTATGACATTTTTGCCCATTACCGACAATTATCGACATTACCGCCTGCTGTTTGTTGGTATTACGAAAAAAAAATTTAACCGAACGAGGATTGAACTAACAACTTCTTGGTTGCGAAGGACAGAGCACCAACATATTCTTCTCTCTGAAGTGTTGCTCGGGGAATCGCCAGCATTACATGTGTTGGTGAGAACTGCAGATCGCTGACATGTTTACACATGTGCAATGATCTTCGGACTTGTTGCAAAAATTGTGAGAAAATGTATCATTTTCTGCAGCAAATCCACTATTGCACATTTTGATATATATTTATCCTTTGAGTGTACTTTATGCTATGAGATTCCCTAAGTTTGTAGGACCTTTTCAAATAATACTCTAGAATTGCATCTTGGCCTTTTTCGCAAAATTTGAAAAATCGAGAGAGTTGAGAAATTATAGCAAATTTTATTTAAATCTTTAAGACATTCGCAAAACAAGCGCTTTTCCAAGTTTGAACATATTTTTATTCATTGGCAGTTTTGGTGACATGCTTATGTATAGCTAAAGGATAATCCACAAACAACCTGAAAATTTCGTATCATTTCCCGGTTAAGGATCCAGTTCTTTTTTCATGCAATTTGTCGATTCTCTTTTTGTAACGAAATGATTTTGCCAAACATTTGAGCAATTTAAGCAATTCTCTAACATTTTGGATATTAATTGGATTATTTTTAATGTATTTTTTCATTTCGATGAAACTTTGTGTGTACATTTTCTATGTTCAAAGGTGACATTTTGCATCATTAATATCACACAAATCTCCGTACAGTTTTGGCAGCAAAAATGCCAAAATACATATTTCGACGCTAAATATTTTGATGAAGCATGAAAAGCTTCATTTTTCATGTATGCTTTTCTTTCAGAGATTGTTTCTCAGCAACCATTGGAAAAATCTTCATTGTCTTTTTGATATTTTTTTTCAAAATTTCTGGTATTGTCGATAAAGAACATAATTCAGAGAAGGTCAAGCATGGCGTGTAAAACATACACGTTTTTTACAAAAAAATGTAAGCTGCTATAACTTGAAATTTAGAAATTTATTTACGTGCTTTTCAAAAGGAAAACTTGAATTTACATGTTAAAAATGTCAAAACGTATTTTTGAAGGAACCTGTTCCGTAGCTCAAAAGATCCCGGTTTTTGCCATATAAATTATAACTATATTCAAGAAAAAGATTTTTCTAAAAGTATAATTTCGCCCAATTTGACATTTTGTTTGAATAATTTAATTTAAAATTAGTAATTTTAGCAACCTACGCAATACGAAAGCATCGTATCAAAAACAGGCCAAAGGCAAACTTGTAGGAAATTTGACGGGCTTTCTGAAAAATTATACTGAAAAAACAGTCTTTTTTTTCTTTGCAATTTTGAATTTTGTATATTTTAATCCGGCTGAAACTTTTTTGGTGCCTTCGGTATGCCCAAAGAAGCCATTTTGCATCATTAGTTTGTCCATATAATTTTCCATACAAATTTGGCGGCTGTCCATACAAAAATGATATATGATAAGTGACAAATCTGTATCTTTTCAATTTCAATTCGGTTTTATTGGTGAATAATCAAGATACAATAAGAGTTTTGGAGTTCCTTACAGCTGTGTGTTACTTCATAAACCATGTTGGAACAGTTATTGCTTGTAAATAATAGTGTCACCAAGAGTAAGAAAAAAATAAAAATAAACTTACTAAAATATCTGCATCTTTTGAAGGAATTTTTTGATCTATTTGGTGTCTTCGACAAAGTTGTAGGTATGAATAAGGACTACTCTGAAAAAAAATGATACACGGTAAAACATTTTTTGGTGATTTTTAATTTCACTTATTGTCACTAAAACTTAATTTGCAAAAAAAAACACCATTCTAAATTGTTTTCTGATATGTTTTAGTGGACATAAAATGCCAACTTTACAGAAATTTCCAGAACGGACAATATATTTTTGACCGAGTAAAGAATTTTTGAATCAAAACTGATTTTTTTTCGACTTCATTTGCAGATGAAAAATTAAATTTGCAATCAAAAAGCAATTTTAATGAAATTTTGATAAAGTGCACCGTTTTCAAGTTAAAGCCATTTTTAGGTAAGTTTTTTTTTAAATAGTCGTAGATATTTATTTTTTTAAATTAGTGCCCATGTTTGCTCACTTTTGAAAAAAAACTTTTGAATAGCTGAATAAATTCTCTGTATCTTGCTTTTATGAACTTTGTTGAAACGACCCTTAGTTGCTGAGATATTACCATTCAAAGATTTAAAAACAGAAAAATTGCTGTTTTCTAACTCTCACCCAATCAGCCCACTATTTTTTAATCTGGAGTTTCTTTTTTTAAAAAAAAAGGTCCAATAAACCAAATTTCCAGTTTTTGCATTTGGGTGTTTCTGAAACCGCCTTGAGTCAGGGATATTTAGAAACACCCAAAAAGCAAAACAGAATATTTGGTTTATTGAACCTTTTCAAAAAAAAACTCCAGTAATGTCGATATCTCAGCAACAAATGGTCCGATTTTCAATGTTAAAATATGAAACATTCGTAAAATTTTCCGATCTTATCGAAAAAAATATTTTCATTGTTTTTTTTAATCAAGACTAACATTTCAAAAGAAACAAACATTCAATATTACGCCCTTTTGAAATGTTATTCTTGATTAAAAAAAACTTTCTTAAGAAACAGTGACAACAATTTTCGCCTTTAAATTGTAAATGAAGATATTATTTCAAAATTATTTTTATATAATTATTTTAAAGAGTGTGATTCCCAAATAAAAACCTGTTACCCTAACTTTTCACTAAACCTCCACCGCACTCTTTGACATCCGGATCGTTTTGATCCGAAGACGCTAGAAAAAAGGGGCGAAAAAGTTAACTTTCTGCTCAAACGCCACGTCCTGCCGTAGCAAAACGATATGAGTAAGTAAGCCCGGGACATAAAGTCGTAACCGTGATGATTTCGTGCTGGTGTGGGAGAGGAGGTGTGCGACTACTACTGGTGGCTACTTTTTATTGACTGGCAGGAAGTTTATACATGGGGACCAGCTGTGGGTGTGGCGGTGTCTTGATTGGGATGAAAGTGAAGGAAAATGGAGGGAAACATCGAACGTTATAGGACAACAATGGTCGTAAAATGAGTGAAGGAGGGGTTTCTTGAAGTTTTTTTTTTTTTTTTTGGTTTGCTTCCCAAAACCGTACAAGAGAGAGTCATCAAAGTGACGTAAAAGTGCTGTTTTTCAGGGGTTTATGTTGTGGGGGTGTGATGGAGATATGAGATTTCAATCTTGTATCTTCAGGTTGGACAGCTTTGAGAAGGAGGATAGAGATTTATGCTGACATTGAATGACTATGAATTGTGTCTTGAATTGAATTGAAGCTGGTATCGTTTGGGAAAGTGCCATCTTGATAGTTGGTATCACTAAACTACTAGCAAGTGGTTTATTTTCAAAGAAATAAATGATCTCTTCACACTCGAAAGAAGGGGGCTTCCGTGTTGAATAAACAAGCAAATACTTGCACGGTTAGACCTTTAAAACGAGCGACATGAATAAATATCCATTCCCAGATGAGTAAACACGACGGAACGTCTCTCCATTTCACGGGAATAATCTCCTTGGAGCGTGATTCCGTTTGTTCCGAGCTGGTGGTGCGTGTGGCAAGGATTTGCGGTTCCATTTCACTGCCAGCCAAATAACCGACCAACTTTTACACACTAAAGATGGTCGTGTTTTAGCGTTAGATCCACCCTAAAATGGTTCGTTGAACTCGACCATCTCGCTGCCAACCTTGACTCACACCTTCCACAATAAACAGGTCCTTTAATGTCCAAACCCCGGGAATGTTGCGTGTACTGTCTGTGGTTTCCTCTGGAGAGATCCCTCCTCCATCTTCTTCGTCTTCCCCCCAACACAAATCCAACCGAATATTTGCTAAGCCACATAAAAGGTTTTCGATGTAGTCCCGTGAAAGTATTTCAAATCTCTTTAATTCACCGAACGTCGGATTTTGGCAAGCCGGGAGATGAGTCTCTCTGGTGGGATTGGACGCTGCTGGGTTTCTACGGGATTGGCAAACAGTATGGTATGGGTATGGGACTGTTTAATTTTGGGGAAAACGATGGAGATTCCATGATGGATGCCGGGTTAATACACTCCCGAAGGAGTAATCTCTGCTGCGGACATTTCAGCGCGAAGGAGCCCGGGCAGACGGTAATAACAAAATTCATGCCATTTCAATAAGAAGTACTGTTAAAATAACAGAAACTGTTATGAATTTTTCATGAAAATTCCATTTTTGCATAAGAGTTGAATAGCACTTTATGTTATCATAACAAAATTTGTTATTGGTCTGATATTGATTGAAAGCAAAAACATCTTGAGAATAACATTTTTTGTTATGGAAGAATAACTCCAACTGTTATTGGGATGATCTGATTAGTTGTTAAAATAACATAAAATAATAACAAAGAATTGTTCGAAGAATAACTTAAAATGTTATAAGTCTGTTATTACACTAACAATCCAAAAACAAAAAATTCATAACGACGAATAACAAATCTTGTTATAAATAACATGAAATGTTATTGGCTTAGTATTTTCAAATATCAAAAAATGTTATTCCAAAGTTATTACCGTCTGCTCGGGAGATATATTTGATTTGAGCTGGTTTGACCTGATGTTTTCTCGCAGAATGGTATTTCTACTGAATAGTTGCTAAAATCGACAGATTCATCAAAACATTCATCAAATTTCTTTAAAATATGCCACATAGATTATGAATACAGAGAAACCTCTTTTTACGCGGTGGCGTTACGTTTTTTGTTTCGTAGATTTCTCTTAAACTAAAGAATATTTTTGCAAGCTTAAAAAGCGTTTTGTAGAACCAAAACCTTACAAAACCTACAAATTGATCTTAAAACAATGCAAAATGTTGCGTCGTTCAAAAGAAATCGACAAATTAGACAAATGTCACTGTATTTGACCTCAAATGAAAAGTTTTCTAACCAAATTTAACCGGATTTCTAGCATCCTACACACAAAAAAATATTTTCGAATGTTACATCATTTATGATGTAACACTTTTGCACGTCATTTAACATTTAAACTTACATGCAATTTGATGTAAATTTGCAACAAATTATACGTAAACACATGATTTTACGTGTGATTCAACCGTTTACGTTGAACAACTTTTTTTTTGTGCAATTTGTCATGTAAATGCAAGAACATGCTCATATTTCATCAAAAAGCTATTTATTACCCAATAGACTCCCAAGTTATTTTTTCAAATAAAAAGTTGCCTGCAAAAAGCAGTAATAGTGTAAAATAAGTAGTGATATTCCCAGTTTCGTAAAATAGACTATCATTAACAATCTCCAACACTTTTGGATTAAATTTTCTTTCACAGGAGGAGACCGCCTACTGGATTGTTTTTATAATACTACAAATTTTATAAAATTTTCAAATGTAGTGTTACATTATCTTCATTGGTCAGTGGTCCAAATCGCAAAATCAGGGAAAAAAATATTTTCCGAAAATAATGTGAAGGTTTGTCTTAAGAAGAGTTGCTGCAAAAGGAAAGGAGAAACATTTGGTTTGGTTTAGAATTAGAGTGGTTTACAATAAGGGTGATTTTGACAATCTAACTTTTCAGGAATATATTTGGCATTTTATTTTGTCTTCTAGAAAATTGTTGAACTTGCCAATCCAAACAACTTTGTTCTAGACACCAACATTTTATCTCGAAATCTACGCCTTCTACGACTTAATTTAGAGAAACATCTTTAAAAAAAAGTAAATCTTTCCCTGTTCCTGAGGGGAACACCCTTGAAGAGTATCGGGGCCGGCATTTACAAAGCGGATTCAGTGGCAGTTTCATTTTCAACTTAATGTTAACATGTTAAGGTTAGTGTTAACATTCCATAGGTCGCCTCCGTAAGGTGTCGTGATAAGGTCCAGTTTGTGACGATACACTACCTTCCCTTTACTAAGCAATCGATTCCAGAAGGGAAAAGATCACCAGTTGTGTTGGTCCGAGCCGGGATTTGAACCCCGATCTACCGCTTACGAGGCGGAAGCGTTATCACTGGGCTACGTGGCTCGGTCAGAAACATCTTAGCCAACCTGAAAAAACATAGCAATTCATAATAAAGATTTAGAAAAAAATGATTTTCGAGGAACTTTTAGGGCTCAGAAAAGCAAACATTTTTATTTTTTGACAAGTCATTTTTTTCTAACGGATTAAGAGTTGCAGCCATTTTAAAGTAAAAAAAAATTAAATTTAAAACTTGAATGTCTTGCTCTTCTTGAAAATCGAGATATCTTCATTTAAAAATGTATAATTTTCAAGGGAAAAATGTATGGAACCACCCTAACAAAATTTCAAAATTGTTCAACTGCATGTTTTTTTCATGTAATTCTACCCGCTGAATCTGGTTTTGCCATTTTTAAATGGTTTTTGCAGAAAATTTTAAAGAATGTTTACCACGGCTTTTTGAAAACTAATCCGAGATTTCAGGTATGCTTTTCAAAACATTTATAATAGTTGTAAATTTCCTCGAACATTTTGTGCATTTTTTTATCCTACCAAGTTAAACATTTTCTATGGTTCCAAGCTTTTCTAAGCAAAGTTTTGTTAAAGAGAAAATTTCGTCCACCAGCATTTTCAAGTGGCATTAATTTTGCAAACCCAAAAAATCCAAAATTTCGAAGTTGTTTTTTTATTATTGACAACCCTATAGAAAATTCGAAGAACACATACAAGTTTTGGATCAACATCTGTATAAAAATGCTGTAATTAAAAAAAACAGCACTAAAGATTTTTTAATTACCTTTTCTTTACAAAACCTTAATTTCCATAAAATCCGTATTTTTTTTTATTTTTGAGATTTTTTACATGCTTTAGAGGACAAAAACCTTCATTTTTTTAAATAGTGACCATGAGTTGCCATTTCTGAAAAAAATTAAGGTAATAAAACAAATTTCGATTCTTATTCAAAACTATTTTTTTTTTTTTCAAAAAATCTACCATACTTCTTTTGGTTCAAAAAAAATCGTAATAATAAATATATCAAAAATCTCGAAAATAAAAAAAAATACGGAATTGGAAAATTGAGTTTATGTGTAAAAACAAGTTTATTAAAAAATCGGCATTTTGTCCGTGTACCAATTGTTTTTCATATTTGAACCAAAGTCCTGAAAAAGCTCAAGGAATAATATTCAGCTTGTTCAGGTTTGGGGAAAAAAGTCCCACCCTAATGGACAGCAGCCAAAATTTTATGATGACTTGTATGGGTGAACCAATGACACAAAATGGCTTTTTTGGTCAGAGGGAAGGTCACCACAAACTTTGTTCCAAATAAAAAAAAATACAAATAAAATCCATTTCCAGTTTTGGTAGAGAATTTCTCAAATACATTTTTGTAATAACCACTTGAAACCCACTGCCATGTCAAATCCAGACCAAAAAGTCAACACTATATAGAAAATCACACAAAAAGCTCAGAAATCGATGTTTAAGTGTGCCCATCCTGGCACCCGGTCCTAAAACAACAGATTTCATGTTAGCTCTTTATTGGCCCCATCGCGAGAGGTGGGGGTAATCGAATCAGTATCGTATATCCCACTCTAGTTGGTGGCATTTCCTTACTCTTTCTTCTGTGTGTGTGTGTTTTTTCTCCGGAAAATCTCCCAGGATTCCACCACATGTGAGCTTTTACCCAAGTCGGATAGATTTCATAGCGTCTGGCAGAATTGTAAATATGTTTGAATAAGCAATCCTCCCCCATCAGGCTTAAACCGTGCTGGTCTAGTTTTGACAATGGAAAATGCTTCAGGGTTCTTATCTGCTCCTGTGTTGGTGTGTGAGGCCAACGGAGGTCGCTCTCAGAGGGTGATTTTCCGCGGCAATTTGGCGATCCTCGTTACCTCTCTCCATCCGTGGGTGAAATATTCGGGGTTGTTTACGAAAACATAAACAACTGTTTACATGAACGGCTCAAGTGTTTACAAGCCATTTGGCGTTTCGTTCGGGGTGGCACATTTTTTTGCTTTAAGCGGGAAAATGGGATGAAAGGAAGAAAATCTGGGAGGGATAGAAAAAGTTTGCGAGAAAGATGATTTCAGTTCAGATTTGAAAATTACTTTAAAGAATAGAAAGCCCAGCAATAACCTCAATAATTCTGATTCAATCATCATCCATTCATTAATCTCGTTCTCAACAAGTTCAATGCCAAAATTCCGGAGCAATTTCTCAACGCCGACGGAAATCAAGTTCATCAGGTTATAAGATTGATCGATTTCTGTTCATTTCCCGCCAAATTGAAACCATCTTCACCGGTCCATTGAATCAGTTTTCCAACCATTCAGCCTCTTCCCATTTGCAAGATGATTTGATTGAAAGGGGTGGGGGGAGGCGTCGTCTGTTTGATCTCTTCTCGAAGAGCTCATTTGTACAGCGATCCGTCTTCGTTTGGCAAGCAAGTCTACTCTCTACCAGGAAAGATGGAGAGCACGATGCCAATGCGTTGACGGACATATTTTCCAACCTCAACCCCTCCCCTCCGAGAAGATGGTGAACCCGTGCCGCTAATGATCGCTCAATTAATAATATCTGCCGCAGCTGATGGTGGTGCTTAGAGTTTAGTATATCGACTAAGTCGGTCGTGTCATCACTTTTCAACGAAGCGCACTCCCCGGAGGCAGCGAAGGAACATACCGCAAACTGATGGCAAGAGGTTGTCATCAGCTTCGACTAGAAGGAGGGTGGACCAGCTCAACGACTAGGGGAATTGTGAGGTAATTTGAAAATTGGACAACTCTATCAAGTGATACAGTTTTTGAAAGCCAATTTCACAAAATTTGGTAAAATGAATTGATCATCAAGATTTAACAATGCTACCAATAGTTATTAGTACTTAAAGGTTATTAACACCTAAGAAATATTTACAAAAAAAAAAGTTACATTCATCTTCCTTTAAAGCCGGAAAAGTGCTTCTCTCGATATCTACAAACTGACAAGGCGCGCGCCGTTGGTGACCAAGGACTGTTTCTTGTCCCCTATGATCAAGTTCAGACTTGGTGTTTTATTTTTTTTGACGCGTTTACACATGCTGTTGATTAGGGAAACACCACGAAATACCACTTGGTCATTGAAACGCATGATTGGTAAGGGGAAAAAATATATTTGAAAATCTCTGCTTCTAAATCGACAATTGAGTTATCAACAACAAACAGTTCTTTTTTCCACTTTCCCAACCTCCCGCAGTGGATTATGACGACACCCTAAAGCCATTATTTATTCTTCCAATATTGCGATGATCAATAAAGACGCACCCTGCCAAAATCGCTGAGCCAATTTGCGAAGACGACGTTGACGACGACGATGAAGACGTCGGAGACAATAATGCGACGGAATTGGATTACGCGGGCTTGATTTTATTTTATTTTTCACCCAACTTCAGTATGAAAAGAAAAGAAATAAAAAAAGAACCCCCCAAGATATCGCCCGCGACAGCGAATTTATATGAAATTTTCATCGACTGATTATCATTTTTTTTTTTTGTTCGGTGGAAGGTGAAATGCAGAAAAAATTTTATTACGCGACGCGACGAAGCAGTTGAATTTGAGCTTTCAGGTTTTATTTTGCAAACAGAAAAAGGTGTGCGAAGAGAAAAAATATCCTCTCGAGGAAATGAAATTATTCACTTTTCACTCGGGCGAAATTTGCATGACTGTTAAGGGAGTGGAAAGGATCTCTCAGAGGAAAACTGTGCCACAGGTGCTGACGGCTTTGGGAGGGGTTGGTAGTTTGTCGCCAAATTTTGGTTAGTTATGCTTTTGCTGAATTTGTACAAAATTTAACATCCAGCTGAAGTTGTGCATTCGCAGAAAAAAAATATGGTATTATTCATCCGGTGACAGATTTTGTGTAAACAAACTGTATAATATTACATCAGGAATTGATCACCGTTCATCAATTTTTGATGAATTTTCCTCAGGTTCACATTTTTACACATTTTTTATGTAATGTTGCAAATTTCAGAGATTTTGCAACAATCGTGAAAGTTGTAAAAAGCTCTCTGGTTGTATTCAACCAACCAAAATTCAACCATTCAAAATTAAACTATTTTTTGTGTTGTTATGAAGAAATTATTTTATTTAGCAAATTGATATTTATTATTAAAAAAACGATAGATTGTGACTGTTAAAAAATTGTCGATTTGAGCTATCAAAATTTTGGACAAAACAATCAGTTTACTCAAATAAAAAAAAATTGTTTGCGGTAAAATTTCAGTCACATTTTTATTCACTTTTCTATTTCGGTCTCGTGGCGCAGGGGTAGCGGCTTCGGCTGCCGATCCCGATGATGCTATGAGACGCGGGTTCGATTCCCGCCTTATCCACTGAGCTTCTATCGGATGGTGAAGTAAAAACGTCGGTCCCGGTTTCTCCTGTCTCGTCAGAGGCGCTGGAGCAGAAATCCCACGTTAGAGGAAGGCCATGCCCCGGGGGGCGTAGTGCCAATAGTTTCATTTCGAATCATCAATAAATCGAGCCATTCTCTGATATTTCGACAATAAAACTATGCTTTCATTTTTAAATCCGGCTGAATCTTTTTGGGTGCCGTCAGTAATATTTGCCCAAAAAAGCAATGGGCATCATCAGTCTGGCCATTTCATTTTGCATTATTTTGACGTCTTTGGCAAAGTTCAATCAACTTTTTCAAAATAAATAGCAACGAACTGTCACTTTTTACAAGGGACTTACACTTACTCTCAAACCAATCAAACTATTTAAAGAGAATACAAACGTTTAGATGACCCTATTCGTTTGGCTACAATTGGTGTCAATTGGGTTTCAGTTTACACCGGAGAAAAATGAAACAAATAATAAAAAACTTATTTTTGAAAATATTTTTTTACTAAGAAATGATTCCCACAAAAACATTTTTTGTTAAATATATGTTTTAGGAGACATTTTCTGATTGATCCATTAGGGATTTTAAGCTCCTGATCCAGGTTTTATTTTTTTGCAAAAATTAATCAAATTTTCTTTAAAAAAGTACTTATGAACATAATGCCCATGATTGCCCAATTTTTTTTAAGCTTTGTTGATACGGCCTTTGGTTGCTAAGATGTGATGTGAACATATGAAAAACAAGTTAAATGAGTATTTCTCAGTGTAGCCCTCGTTTTTTGATCATCGTAACTTGGAAACTATTGCTCTGATTTTCAATTTTGAAAATTGAAAATTTTGTGAAACTTTCTACTCTTTTCAATAAAAAATATTACAAAATTTTTAAATTTTACCCAACATTTGAAAATGTCAAAAATAAGTGTTTGGTGCCCTTCAGTAAGTTATTTATAATTATAAAAATCAAAATTTTATTTATTGTAAAGAGCAGAAAATCAAGTGAAAACATTTTCTTTAATGTAAAGTATATTATTACTCCCCGAGATTTCGTTGATAAAAAAACTAAAGCTGATTGGGGTACACTGAGATATACTATTTTTCTTTTTATTTTTCCATAATCATGTCTTAGCAACCAAAGGCCGTATCAACATTGTTCAAAAAGCAACATGTACGGAGTTTCCCCTTTTTTAATTTGAAAAACTACGACTTTAAAAATAAGTCACCTAAAAATTACTCTATCTTGAAAATGGTACACTTTATGAAAGTCTAATAAAAATTCATTTTACATTTCTAAAGATTTTTTAAAAATCATTCCGTTTCCAAAAGAATAAATAAATTCAAGATTTTCTAAAAAGATGGCATTTTATGTCCTTAGGGGAAATTAAAAAAATGTTATTTTTATGAAATTTATTTTTACTGACAAAAATTGATTCTCAAAATCAGCTGTTTTCGTGTATATTTTTTTTTAGTTCAGTTCCATGCCTACAATTTCGCCAAATCGATCTTACAATTCCTTCAAAAGATACAGATATCATTTGTATTTTTTGATTTGTATGAAACCTTGTTCATCAATTCTGTATGTCTAAACAAGCCATTTTTGTTTTTTTAACAAGTCTCCTTAAAAATTCGGAGGATGTCCATAAAGAAGCTCTATGAAGACATTTGAAAATCTGTAACTCGAGAAAAGATTTCCTGATCAATGGTGTCGAAAAAGTTGAAGGTTATTAAAAATAGCATAAAGCAAAAAAAAATTACCCGTTTTTAAAAATGACATTTGATCACAAAAACACATTTTCTTATAAATTAACGCCCATTGATTTTGTTATATTGTTAAGTAGACAAAATGCCAACTTATGCACAATTGAGTGCGTTTCTTATTTTAACAATTTATAAAAATGCAAACAAAAAATAGATTTGGGTAATTCTCCGCCAACTCACACAGCAGTTGCCCCGACCCCTCTTCGATTTGCGTGAAACTTTGTCCTGAGGGGTAACTTTTGTCCCTCATCACGAATCTGAGGTCCGTTTTTTGATATCTCGTGACGGTGGGGCGGTACGACCCCTTCCATTTTTCTACATGCGAAAAAATAGGTGTTTTTCAATAATTTGCAGCCTGAAACGGTGATAGATAGAAGATAGAAGATAGAGGATAGAAGATAGAGATAGAAATTTTGTGTCAAAGGAACTTTTATATAAAATTAGACGCCCGATTTTATGGTGTACTCAGAAAAAACGTATTTTTCATCGAAAAAAACACTAAAAAAGTTTTAAAAACTCTGCCATTTTCCGTTACTCGACTGTAAAATTTTTTGGAACATGATATTTTATGGGAAATTTAATGTACTTTTCGAATCTACATTGACCCAGAAGGGTCATTTTTTCATTTAGAACAAAAAATTTCATTTTAAAATTTCGTGTTTTTTCTAACTTTGCAGGGTTATTTTTTAGAATGTGACAATGTTCTACAAAGTTGTATAGCAGACAATTACAAAAATGTTGATATATAGACATAAGGGGTTTGCTTATAAACATCACGAGTTATCGCGATTTTACGAAAAAAAGTTTTGAAAAAGTTGGTCGTCATCGATCATGGCCGTTCATGGTCACCTGCGAGAGACACGGACGACGAAACAAAGAGAAACGCAAAAAGTAACTTTTTCGAAAAGTACATTAAATTTCCCTTAAAATGACATGTTCCAAAAAAATTTACAGTCAAATAACGAAAAATGATAGAATTTTCAAAACTTTTTTGGTTTTTTTTTTCGATGAAAAATACGTTTTTTCGGAATTCTGAGTACGCCATCAAATCGGGCGTCTAATTTTACATAAAAGTCCCTTTGACCACAAAATTTCTATCTCATCACCGTTTCAGGCTGCAAATTATTGAAAAACACCTCTTTTTTCGCATGTTCAAAAATGGAAGGGGTCGTACCGCCCCTCCGTCATGAGATATCAAAAAACGGACCTCGGATTCGTAATCAGGGACAAAAGTTACCCCTAAGGACAAATTTTCACGCAAATCGAAGAGGGGTCGGGGCAACTTTTCCCGATTTCGTGTGAGTTGGTAGAGAATTGCCCGTTTAAAAAAAAAACTAAGATGTATAATTTTATTCTGAACCGAAAGGTACCTTTGTAAAATTTTGATAGTGCTCTTTTTTTGAGTTATAGTCGTTTTAAGGTTGAATTTTTTAAAAATATGTCTTTTACCATTTTTAAGAAAAGTGCACAACAATATATTCCAAAAGATTTCTCTACAATTTGCTTTTTGGAAATGTTCATTCAACCGTTGCCTTGCAAAAAACTAAATTTTCAAAAAAAAATAATTTTTTTTTCAAGTTCCACATTTTTAAAATCACATTTAAATTTCATAAGGGATTAATCATAATAGTTGGTATTTTTGATCTGGACAAACAGATCAAGAAGCAAACTAGAAACTACGAGAGTAGAGTTTGTTAAAATCGATTTTGTTTTGATAAAAAGTGAAAAACAAAAACTGTGATTCTTATTCATGCACCCATTCTTGCTCAAAACTGATTAGCCCTAACCTACCATTTTGCCGAAGACTCAAATCGAATAAAAAAATGCTGTCTCGAGTTACAAATTTGAACATTTTCGAAGAACTTTTTCCCCAAATTTGTATGGAGTTAACAATTTTTGTACTCTAAAGCTTAACTAAAACTTTAGTTTGCTTTAAACATTTGAAAAAAAAATCCAATATTCATTTTAAACAAAAAAACTACCTAGAAAGATTAATAATCAAACCGCTTCAATTATGTACTACTCATATCTGAAACCACATTTCCACGTTCAACTCACGATAAAAATAAAACACAATGACTTCCATAAACAAAACAACAAAAAAAAAGAGCGCCACTAGTAACGTAAACAGTCCCAACTCTGTGTTGTGGTCTGGCAGTAATAACGGCGTACAAAATGCCCCAGGCCCCCTATTCTGTACGAGTGTGTGTTTGGCCACAGAATGTAAACAAGCCAGCACACAATTTTCGGGACTGATGCTGGTCTGGCCAATTTTCCAACATGGTTCCGCGTCATGTCGACTCATGAGGGGACGACAGGAGGGAGGGGGACAACACCGGACCACATAAATAATCACCGAAACATTGACCTCGTTCCTCTCCGTCTCCGTTGCATGATGGATGATGGTCCAGAACTACAACACACATGCACAATTTGTGCGGTGAAAATCGATGGGAAAATTTTCCCACCATTTGCTTGCAGCTTCGGCAAATTTAGGTCATGGTGTGATGATGGTTGATGATGATGGCGGTGGTTGGCCGGATCCTGGAAGGAAAACGAGAGCAGTAGATTGCACATGCCTGTTGCTTGCTGGAAAATCCTTTCTTGCTCCGGCAAGAGCATCCTTCCTTGTGTATTTGTAATAAATCACCAGACTGACGGGCTCGTTTCCCCTTAATGTTTCCTTCGGAACGATAGTTGCATCTTCTCTTCTCACTTGGCTTAGCCCTTGGGCTTAGGGAATCGATGCAGCAGCAAGACCAGCAGCTTAAAAGTTTCAACCGAAAGCAGAAGGACTTTAGCCATGGTAGGAGGGAATCCATGTATTTTGACGAAAATCGAGTATAAAATGCTGCAACCCTGAAATCGTCGACGTGCCACCCAAGCCACGATGCTATAATGCATACATGAATTTTCATGCCAGCTCACTTTTTCGTCACTCAGCTTGGAATAACTCCCCGAAAAACGTTCAACCTAGACGATGCTCGTTCACCGGACAGAGATATCAATTATAACTTCCCTCGCCCTCTGGCGAGCCTCCTGGTCATAGAGTCGGTCCTTTCATGCAACTGGTACAATCGCCTGTTGATTCGGCTCGACTCTATGTGTGGGCCCCGCACAGGCCGGGTGGTGGTGGAATACAAATTGCCATTACATCCTATTATTTCTGGTAGGTACCACACGATGTGATTGCTTTATCGATTCTGCCATGAATTTTTGGGGGATGACCTGCCCATCCTGGAGGACCATCGACTTAATATTCTGGAGCGTCGGTTGGTGATGACGATGATGGTGCCCAGAACTAGGACCGGGGGACGATTATTAAATACATACGTTTTGTCACAGCAGTGGATTGCCGGCCATCGGGGACGGATTCGTGTTCGAGTGGGATTTTGGACAAGAGGACAAGTGGACCATTGTGTGTTGGTCTTTTGTGGAAATTTGACAATATGGGCGAGCTTGATTGAATGGTGGGATTTAGTTGATAGATTTGAGTAATCATGTGTAATTTTGTGGGGGATTAATTTTGCTCAAAATAAGCTGCTTATTTGAAGCTTTACATGAAAGAGAGATATTCTTTGAAACCAATATTTGAAATTAATTCCCTATTCCTGAATATTATAAAAATCGATCCTCCATTACTCGATATCTTTTTCGCAGGTGTAATATTCAACTAAGTTGTGGCTCATAACTTACTACATATACCGTTGCACTTTGCGTAACGTCACCACAACTTGGCCAACCAACGAGCCCTATTCGCACGACACCCTGATGCAAGTGGGAGCTGGAAATTTTTAATTCAATTTCACCCCAGCCTCCATGAGCCATGAGCAAAAGGTGCCCCGTTGTTAACCTTGCGCAAACAAATTTCCCGTTTCCCAGCACGTCAAAGTAAACGAGAAGACACAAGAACTTAGGCAGATTTTGCTCGTCCTGGCGCTGACTTGGTTATGCAGAACCTGTCGTCCGAATTATGGGACCAGTATGCACCCCCGTGAGGTGCGGGTTTTTGGGCAACTAGCACTACAAGGTGTGTCGTATATAACTAGGTTGGGGATTGTTTGGTGGTTTAGAGTAGCCCTGAAACCGAATCTAACTCAAAATAAAAAAAAACGAAAAAGCGATTTTTTTTTGGTCCAGTTAACATTACATAATTGTAATTAAGGATTTCGTTATCATCTTCACATTTTCCTATCAGATTAGCAATTACTTTTTTTTGTAATTCTGAATTGGGTAATTCTCCGCCGACTCACACAGCAGTTGCCCCGACCCCTCTTCGATTTTTGTGAAACTTTGTCCTAAGAGGTAACTTTTGTCCCTGATCCGAGATCCGTTTTTTGATATCTCATGACGGAGGGGCGGTACGACCCCTTCCATTTCTGAACATGCGAAAAAGAGGTGTTTTTCAAGCCTGAAACGGTGATGAGATAGAAATTTGGTTTCAAAGGGACTTTTATGTAAAATTAGACGCCCGATTTGATGGTGTACTCAGAATTCCGAAAAAACGTATTTTTCATCGAAAAAAAACACTAAAAAAGTTTTGAAAATTCTCACATTTTCCGTTACGCGACTGTAAAAATTTTTGGAACATTTTATTTTATAAAAAATTTAATGTACTTTTCGAACCCATATTGACCTAGAAGGGTCATTTTTTCATTTAGAACAAAAATTTTCATTTTAAAATTTCATGCTTTTTTCTAACTTTGCAGGGTTATTTTTTAGAGTGTTACAATGTTCTACAAAGCTGTAGAGCAGACAATTACAAAAATTATAATATATAGACTTAAGGGGTTTGCATATAAACATCACGAGTTATTGCGATTTTACGAATTTTTTTTTGAAAATGTTGGTCGTCGTTGATCAGACCCGCGACAGACATGGACGACGAAACAAAGAGAAACGCAAAAAGTAACTTTTTCAAAACTTTTTTTTCGTAAAATCGCGATAACTCGTGATGTTTATAAGCAAACCCCTTATGTTTATATATAATTTGTTTTGTAATTGTCTGCTCTACAACTTTGTAGAACATTGTTACACTCTAAAAAATAACCCTGCAAAGTTAGAAAAAACACGAAATTTAAAATGAAAAATTTTGTTCTAATTGAAAAAAATTACCCTTCTGGGTTAATGTAGATTCGAAAAGTACATTAAATTTCCCATAAAATATCATGTTCCGAAATTTTTTACAGTCGAGTAACGGAAAATGGCAGAGTTTTTAAAACTTTTTTAGTATTTTTCGATGAAAAATACGTTTTTTCGGAATTCTGAGTACGCCATCAAATCGGGCGTCTAATTTTACATAAAAGTCCCTTTGACACCAAATTTCTATCTCATCACCGTTTCAGGCTGCAAATTATTGAAAAACACCTCTTTTTTCGCATGTTCAAAAATGGAAGGGGTCGGACCGCCCCTCCGTCACGAGATATCAAAAAACGGACCTCAGACTCGTGATCAGGGACAAAAGTTACCCCTAAGGACAAAGTTTCACGCAAATCGAAGAGGGGTCGGGGCAACTTTTCCCTATTTTGTGTGAGTTGGTAGAGAATTACCCAATTACAAAAATTTTAACGGTGTAACTTTGTAATTTGTGATTACCTGTTTAGAAAGATTTTCTGCGTTTAAATTTTTCACACTCGACTTGTTGAACAATTTTGATAGTAGTAATTTTGAATAAGCTTCTATTTGTACACTCACATTTAAATTTTGAAAACAAATTAAGAATTTTGAATTTGATTAAGGGGTTATATACATGTAAATCGGCAAAAATGTCAGAGGTTGGTTTGAGCAAAAACTTAAACTTTTTTTAAATCTGTTTTCAGGACATTAAAATATATATTATCATCTGTTAACAAATTTGAGGACATTTGGTTGTATCATTGCCGAGATATAGGTATTTGAAGTTAGCAGTTTCAAAAAACGGGTGCCACGATATCTCAAAACTGCTTTGACCAAATCGACTCAAAATTTTGGTGAAGACTTGTTAAACCTGTCCCGTGTGCATGACGAAGGTCGATTTTCAAAAAGTTTATTTTTTTTAAAAGATAAAAATATTTTTATGTTTTTCATATAAAAAATCGAAAGTTTTTGATTTTTTTATTTAAAAAAAATGCAAAATTTGAAAATCGGGGTTCGTCATGCACACGGGGTATGTCTTGGGAGTATTCACCCAAAATTTCAACTGATTTGGTCTATCCCATCTCGAGATATCGTGGCACCCGTAATTCAACTCGGTGTTCAGAGAAAAACGCTCGCAAAGTTTGACAGTTCGCTTTGCGCATGGCAAAATTTTCAGCTAAAATCGTCTGTAATTTACTTTAATCCTGAAATATCTTCATGAAACTATTTAAGTTGATTTAATAAATTTTCTGTAATATGAAATTTTGTAATTTACTACATGTATGTAACCCCTTAATTGATTTTTGGAACAACATTGTTCATGCTAATATTTGGCACATCGGTTCTGAGTTCAGGGGCACAGCACGACGCGGACTTCAACACCGGCTGACGGAAGGAGAAAGGAAAATAACGTTACCCAGATTAACATAAATTATAAAAATATAATGTGATCAAAATTGAAAATTCTGGTCAAAATTCAACTAGTGTAGGGGGTGTGTTACAAAAATTTAAAATAAATAATTAAGCATGCACAATGTTGTTACAAAAATTATAAATCAAATTCGAAATTCTTAATTTGTTTTCAAAATTTAAATGTGAGTGTGTTTCTGAAAAAAAATAAAAGCTTATTCAAAATTATAACTATCAAAATTGTTCAACAAGTCGAGTGAGAAAAATTTAAACGCAGAAAATATTTCTGGACAGGTAATCACAAATTACAAAGTTACACCGTGATTTTTTTTATAATTGAGAATTACAAAAAAAAAGTAATTGCAAATCAATTTAAACAAAAAAACATGTTCAAAACAAAAGGTTATTTCTGGGATAGTTTCTCTATTGTAGAATTTTTTTTTAATTAAAGCTAAACAACTGAATAGTATGCATGAACAAATGCCTCATCTAATTTTTATTTTATTTGAGATAGAAAATCAATACTTCTGTGGGACAAAAGTTACTCAATAATATATTTCATTGCGGTTTTTCTAAGTGAAACACTGTACAACAGTTATCAACCCAGCATGATCTTTATTATATCAATCAATATTGGACGTGTTACAAGCCATTTGCTTCCTGAATTATTTATTCAGTACCGAACTGATTAATAGTTCAGTTGTCCCCTATCAACTCGGCAGCCTGACATGGGACCACCCTAACCCTTAACCCAACCTTTCATGATGCGGCAGAATTTAATTCCTGTCCCGTTGTCCTTAATTCTGCTGCTGCTGCTGATTACTGTGTTTCACTGTAACTGCAACACACACTCACACATACACACTGCACACGTACAACACCGCCCAGGGTCAACTCGGTGTACAAGACAGTACACCAGTGCCACACCGTCTGGGCTCTGTCCAAAGTGAGAGTCCCAGCTGCTTTTTGGTCTTAATTCATCCCGAGACGGGTTGGCATCAAGCTCACATGTGTATGTATGTATGTATGTATGTGTGAGTCTGTTTGTGTTCAAGCTTACCACCGTATAATACCCGAGGATGGAGGGCAGAGAGTAGAGTCCTCGACCCGGATCCGGACTTTCCGGTCCTCTTCGCTGCTTCAGCCCTTCCTGGCGTCCCATTGTGAGCCTCAAAGAACAGAGAGATGAACTGTGTAGTAGCTTCTCTTAGTAGTAAGTACAATAAACCTACTGTGGAGTGTATGTGTGCTGAAAAACAAAGTCAAACTGTGCTTAATACCGAATGGATGACAGAATATGGCGAGGTTTTGCCGGAGAACCATCTTGACGTGGTTGTTTTGCACTCTTTGTTTGCCAATTGCATTTCCTTTAAGGATCCTTTCTTGTTATGTTCCTTTTGGAGAGGTGAAAAGTGATGGTTGAGTTGAAGCTTTGATGCCCTTTCTTTGTGTTAAATTAAATCTGACACATCAATAAGTAATTAACAAAAAAAAAAAGATTTTCAATTTTCAAAAATCCTTTTAAGCACTTTCAACAAGCCCTTTCTATACCC
The DNA here is from genome assembly GCF_016801865.2 of Culex pipiens pallens. NCBI lineage: Eukaryota > Metazoa > Arthropoda > Insecta > Diptera > Culicidae > Culex > Culex pipiens. Next base: position 1,252,360 of record NW_026292818.1, read on the forward strand.
TTCGATGGCAAACACTTGCTCCCATAGAAGGCCAGAGCAGACACTGAAAAACAATACACTTATCCACTTCATCGACGAGGACAGCACCCCACTTCAGAACAAGTCACCCCTTTTGCGACGCAACACACACACTTTGAAGTGTGTTGAAAGAGCTGCCTCAAAGTACTTCCAAAGTGTTTTGCTCGAAACTGTATCCTGTCGTGAAAGGGGCAAACTTTGTCGTGATCGGACTCATGAATAAAACATCAAGTATTAGCGCGATGTGACACCTGAAAACAATAATTATTCAAGAGATCGAACACACCGAAACGGGGTAAACAACAACATGACTCCCGCTCACTTTCCAACCGAGGGAACGAGTCAATAATAAGTTTTGAGCTGGTGGACTTTAAGCTGGGTAAATAATCGCTCGCACCGTTGTTTGTTTATGGGAAGACTGTGCTAGGAGGTGAAGTGTTTGTTATGAATTCATTCTTGCGAGGAAAGGGGAACCGTGTGTGTTTAAGTTGAAGGTTATTGCTGGAAAAATACAGTTTAGCAAAAGTTAACATTTCTATGAATTATTATGAAATGGCGTTACAGTACGGAAATTTTTACTAACAATCAGAAAGCAAACTTGCCTTTTTTGGTTTTAATTATCATAAACAATCATGAAGTAGTAGGCCTATTACGAGCCTTAATAATTTTTCATTCTAGGAAAGTAGCATCTTTTTGTTTTTTGTGGAAAAAAAAGATAAAAAATCATGCTTTAATTAATTTTCCCTTTCAAGCCTGGATTTTCAAAAAAAAAAAATTCATCTGTGTGACATTTTAAACATTATGATTTCAACAGAGCAGACTACTACTGGTGTCCAATTAGTAAGGATAGTGAAACTTCACGATTTCGCGGACATCGTGAAATGTGCGAAATTTGACTTTTTCCGTGAAGTCCCGTGAAATTTTATGTTTTTGTGTGAAACTGTCACGATTTTTCTCAAAATATTTTATCACACTCAAATAAGAATAAAAATAATCTTAAGAACTACTGTAGAATTAAGCGAGTGAAAACCGTTTGTTTCATTAGTGAATTTTGACGATTTCGCGGACGGTGTGAAATTCTTGAAATTTATCAATTTTCTCAAATTATTTTGTTTTTCCAATACCATCATAATTAATATTTCAACAATAAAGACTATTTAAGTAAATTTTATGAGATTTCAATTGAAAAGTTTGATATGAACCATTTGAAGAATCTTTCACATTTTTCAGTTTCTGATAACTAACTAAATCTGATAATATTTTCATTTGCTGTTGTAAAAATTTTAGAACAATTTTATTTGAATGGTATAATTTCAAAAGAAATTGAAAGAATCATACTTTGTTTTATTCAAAAACAAAGAATGAAGAGCATTTTTTATCTTTAAAATCATCTTTTAAAAACATTTCGTTTTTTCTGAGTCCTGTTTAATTACAACGATATTTGATTGTTTGGGTGGATGATTCCCGTGGAACTTAAAAAAGTTTCTGTGGATTAAACATGAGATTTTCAGAGTTCATTTTATTAACATTTTTCACGTACCGCGAAATTTGGTGATTTGAAATTGAGGTCCCCGTGAAATTGACTATTTTCGTACTTGAAAAATCACTAAGCCTACCAATTAGTACAACAGTTAATTTTGATCAGCTGTGGCCGGTTCCAGATGCCCCGGGAGAAGAATTGTCTACCATTGTCCATTAAAAATGGCAAGATGTATGTCAAACTTCATGATTTTTCAAAACAAGTACATGGCCGGTCAGATTGTGTCACGTTCCCCCGAAAAATACTAGTGGTGGACAAAACCGCTCATTTTTGTGAGCCGCTCATTTTCGTTCGCTCATTTAAATGAGCGGCTCTTTTGAACGGCTCATCCGCTCATTTCGCTCAAAGTCAGAAAATAGACTGGAATGAACTGAAACATGTGCTCAAGATATTTAGATTTTTTTTTTTTCAAACGACCAATGGAGTGTCCATGAGTGTCACACTTCGTATGATTTTTGTTGATTGATAATTCAAAAATATATGTTTTCATCGCACTTATTCTGAACAGATTGGAGATCGTCCATAAAACATAGAAAACCGTCGATTTGCTTTATCCTTTTTTGGAAAGCATTTCAAATATAAACGTTTTATATGAAAAATAGAAAAACATTGATCTCTGAAATCCACAAATATCGAAAACTTTTTTCATAGAGAGGTAAACAAACTTGAGTTTTTTTTCAGAAGTGAATACTTTCAACCAAATTATTGCTTTCAATTGTAAAAAGTAAAAAGTAATGAAAAGTTAGCTGAATTATCGTTTTGATACTTATCTTCCCATTATTATGTGAAACAAAAGATTTAATTTGGTGCGTTAATGAGCACCAAATTAAATCATATGCATATTTGAGGTAGCGTTTTGCTGCACTTAATAAATTAGTCTTGAAATGCAGTTTTTTGTTTAATAAGAACAACTTTTATTCATGACAGCAAATGAATGATCAAAACAAGCGTCAAAAAAGAAGATCTGAAAAAATGCCTTAATAAATCTATTGAACAATTACCACAAAAGAGTACCAAGTTTGTGTGATGTGCTGTGGTGAATTACATTTTAAATCATAAACGGTCCAATACATGGATTAAAACCGCAAACTAGCATACGAACTATGTTCGAATGCGTGTAAAAACTTCATGTACATAACATTTGAGAAATGTATCGATATTTTCATAATGAGATAATAAGATTCATAAACATAATGCAACATCGGGCGACAGTCAGCTGATTCAAAATCACAGGCGCTCCGACACGGGCTAGCAACAAGCATAAAGTGCGCCAAAATGTTGGAATATGAGGTGACCGGTGAGAACCTAGTTTCCCCTCTTTTCTCCACAGCACCGTCACCACCAGCGCGTGGAAGAACGAACCGAACGAGAGCGAATGAACGAGAGCGAAATAACGAAAGAGTGAGCGAAAACGACGCCGTTCGACGACGCGAGCGACGCTTATCAAGCGCTCCGTTCGTTCTTTCCGTTCATTCGCTCTCGCTCATTCGCTCTCGTTCGGTTCGTTCTTCGACTCGCTCTTTGATTTGACGGTTCTCTGAAAAGAACCGGTTCACAAAATGAACCACCGCTCATTTTTTCTGAGCGGTCGCTCATTCGTTCTTTAGCTTGAGCCGGTTCATAAGAACGGTTCGCTCAAAAAAGCCCATCTCTACCGAATACCATTCCCCAGAATGAACCGTTCCCCAGAAAAACATACCCCAGAATGTATTATTCCCCAGAAAACCATTCCCCAGAATGTATCGTTCCCCAGAAATATTTATCGTGATGATTATAATTATTTCCAAAATTTCTAAAAAAATCCAAAATTTTCAAAATTTCTGAATGTTTTCAAAATTTTCCAAATTTTCAAAATTTTCAAAATATCAAAAATTTCCAAAATTTCCAAAAATTCAAAAAAAATCCAAATTTCCATATTTTCAAATTTTCAAAAAACTAAAAAAAAATCATAATCTTAGATTTTTTTTTAAATTTTAAAATTTATTTTCTATTTAATTTTGATTTTTGAATTTCAAACTTTTTGATTTTTTGGAGAATTTTTAAAATGTTTTTAATTTATGACATTTTTGAAGCTTTGGTTTTTTTGACTTACCATTAACAAATTATGATCGTAATATTTAGATCGAAAAATCTCGATCGTGATGCGAGAAGTAAAGATTGAAATATTACGCTCGAGTGCAATGATCACCACGTTAACTTGTGTCAGCAGTTATTACAAGGCTAGAAAGTTTTCCCTTCTTTAAAGAAAGGAAAACTTAACTGACTGATACAAGTTTAATTTTACCTTTAAAAGGGAGGAGGAGAGTTTTCCCTTCTGTAAGGAAGGGAATAATTTATAGCCTTGTTATTATAACTGCGACACGGGTTTAATTTTCCCTTTTTTAAGTAAGGGAAAAAATACTTGACCACTTACACAACTTTTTAAATTTGTTATCACTAGTCAAGAGAGTTTTTCCTTATGGAAACAAGAAAGAATACGAGAAAAAAAAAACTTTAAAGCGAAAATTCAACTTCTGTTAGCAGGAGACCTTAAAAGAAGGAAAAATTAATCAGTTATTGTAAGTCAAGAGAGTTTTCTTCTTCCAAAAGTGATAAATTTAATTTTGTCACCTTAAATCAAATTTAGAAAATTTAAATAATCATGCCAAATGAGCAATATGCCAAAGGTCGGACCTTTGGCATATTTCTCATTTGGCAAATGGAATTATACCAATGACACCCATTATCATATTTTAATTTTAACAGACATTTTTCTTCTTTGCAAAATAAAAATAGCATTCACGGAAAACAAGAAATAAAAAGAAACTGCAATTTATTCGGCATTTGTATAACATATTTAACATGACTGAAAAAGAAGGGAAAATTTCTTAGAATAATAGAACGAGTCATAAGCTGAATTAACATGTTCTATTATTTTCTGAAGAATTGTTGTCAAAAAAAGAAAAATTTCTTGGCATGGATAAAATAACCTTGTCCAATTTTTATATTTTCTAAGAAATTTCAAACAAACTAATATTTGAAACTACTTTGATTTTTCGAGAAAGAAACTTTTCGGGGGAATGGTTTTCTGGGGAACGTGACACAATCGAATAATATATGATACCTTTCAACAAACAGTATGATTTTGGGTCGCATCATCATCTTTTATGATGAATCCTGACCAAACACCCTACACAGAAAAAAAAAATCCGGTAAATTTACATCATTTATGATGTACCAAAAGTGCACGTCATTAATGATGCTTATTTACATCAACTTCAACTGAAATTTACATGCCTTGCAACGTAAACATGCCGAAGAAATTCGACCTCGAAAAGTTTAAATTTCCGATGAAAATGATGTAAATTTACCGAAGTTGAAAATTTTTTTTTACTCCGTTGAATTTTGAATCCGATGTAAATTTCAATCACTTCGCCCAAATAATGTTTGTAAAGTTGCATTATTTTATCAATTCTAATCAATTTAAGCACATTGTAAACAAATTGTTTTCATGCATTGCTTATTTTTGATCAAAAAAGACAAAATTGTATCGTACAAACATAAAAAATGGGCTTGAGCTTGAAAAAAGTATCGGATTTAAAATTCAACGGAGTAATACAAAATTAGACTCATTAAAAAGAAAGCTTGTTTTATAAGTATAATTGTGATTTCAACTCTACGGATGTTACAAGAAATTTGAAAAAAAAAAATATACAATACCTACTCACAGTTTTACTACATGGCTGATCAAAATCTGCTAGGGGTCAATCCAACAGCGTCGAGGTCCTCTTGAATCTCTAGTGCCAGAAGCCGAACGCCCACATGCACTCCTGATCAAGTGCAACTTTTCGCCGTGGAACAACGATACACCCTGCGCTGGACGGAGCCAGCTGTGAACCGGAAGCTGCTTAGGGATCCAGTTTGTCGCAGAATTGGCGAAATCTTGGTAGGCCACACTCATGTTATGCCTATAAAAATAAACAAAATTAATCTCTTGGCATTAGAGGCAAGGCACAGCAACAACCCACCTCTATGACGGCACGGAAAACGAGAGTATGTGTGGCCAAGCCAGCCAACATCTCCGATCGATTATTCTGGAAGACGTACTGGTAAAAGCGGCAAAACGGACTCGCTCGGCAAACTCTGAAGCACCTTCTTTCACATGGACCCGCCGGATATGGCGTTTGCGTTTCCGCTGGTGCGTTTCTACTCTCGAAGATCATTAAAGGTGAACTCGAGGCGAACTTCTCGCTTCAAGACTCACCCGAAGTGCTGGAGAAGATCTAGAAGTGGGCGTTCGATTCGGAAATTGTGATGCACGAGCGGCCTTCCGGCATCGACAACACGATCTGCACGTACGGAAATCTCATCAAGTTCAAGCGTGGAAAACCGCTCGAGGGTCTGAAGCTTCGCCAGCAGGTTAACATCCCGATCGTGGACACCGGAGTTAGTCGGACCACGGCGAAGTTGGTGGTGGGCGTGGCAGATTTGAAGAATCGCCACCCTGGGATGTTGGACTCGATGGGACATCTCGTTGACGATGTGGTTTCGATTCTGAAAGACGACGGCGATCGGTTTGAGGAACTTCGGACGCTAGTCTCGATCAACGGCGATCGGCGTAAGCCATCCGACGCTGGAGCGGATCTTCCGATTGGCTGAAGAAAGTGGATTTAGTGCGAAGTTGACCGGAGCGGGTGGTGGAGGCTGTGCGTTGGTCTTCTTGCCGCAGGACTACGCAAGACCCTTCTTTCGATGGAACCGCATTTCGTCGGTCACGATGACCTGAATCACCTGCTACAGTTGCTCGAACAGCACTCGCTGATTATTTCTGAAAAAAAACCGAACGTGGAACCGGACGTATCGTGCCGAGCGACGATTCCCTAATTCCGACGGGATCGTTTCGAACTCGGATTGTGATGTTTACCGAGCTGCAACAGCAAACACTTTCACTTTTCTATTGGAACCCGAGGCACTTCTGGATTTCGGCGCGAGTCGTTCCGGGTGGAGGTGGTGCTCCCAAAAAATTGTATGTTTTGAATTTGGATAAATGACGTTTGTCACCCTGCGACTGAGTGTTGCAGAGGCATGCCAAGCAGGTGAACTACTGAACTAGATAAGTTAACAGGGTTTTAGTCCCGGCTTAAAGTTACAGACAACATTCAATGTAAATGTATTAGATAAGGTAAGGAGATTTTCAGAAAAGTGTAAAAACCTATTTTTTTAAAAGGTCCTATAATTATATGAAACATAACAGCTTAAAGGACCTTTTCGAAAATATAACTCTGTGTATGATCAAACAGACAAATTGTTTCACATTTTTTTTACTATGTAAGTTTGTTGAACATGAAAAACTGAATAGAAAACGCTTTCAGTTGGACTTTTTTGAAAACAGAGCAAGTTTTTCGTTTAAAAGTGTTTTTTGATCTAGTTTGGCTCTTAAACAACCTTACAATGAAAAACCTTTTACCCGGAAAATTGCCACATTTTCTGAAAATCTTCATAAAAATTCCTCTTTTCGTACCAAATAAATGTGAAACCCCAATCTTTAACTTTTGCTCATCACGATTGATATTTAAAAAGTCATAAAAAACATTGCTTCAAAACTGATCCTTAAATTTATTTTCTCTTTGCAATGTTGCATTTTGTCATGGCCATTATAATGTAATGGTTCTAGAATCAAAGAATTTAAAAAAATGAAATACCAAATATACATTAGCTTGAGACAAAGTGCTCTGTAAATAGATGGCGTAAAATTACTAAGCTCTTATATTTGTATTTTAACATTTTTTTGTATTTTTCTAAATTGTTATTGCTAAAACTAAAAAAAAACAGGTGCCGAAGTTATATCAGAATAACAGTCCATACTAATTATCCGATGGCTATGGAGGCATCGTGTTTTGCAGATTTCGAGCCAACAGGTAAATAACTATTTAAAAATTTCACAATGTTAAAAGGTACGCGGCAAATCAACCTCGAACTACGCACTTTCGGCAAAAGCGCGCTGTCAAATCCCATACTGCACGTTTTGAATTTGTTGTTCTTGCCAGGTATGAATTTGTTGCATCAAAAGTGCTGAAAATAGCTGAAAACAACGTCTACGGCTCATTCTGAAATACCGCGCGGCGTGTACCTTCTAGAGAAACAGACAATATTAATTTCTTATTGCACCCAATTTTTCGTTACCTCCATCATAAATCTCCTTGGTACGCTGAAACACCGGCATTTTCAGTCACAGGGGTTCTCACCTGACGGTTGAACTGTCTGTCTGTCAAATAAATATTATGTTAAGAAAATTTAGCTGAAAATAAGTTTTTGCTTTTTGAAAAAATGGTACCAGTTTTGCAAAAGTTTAACATAAACCTCCTTCAACGCAGTTCTGCAAACAAATTTAGCGCAAATTTGCTCAAAATTGCTGACCAAACCGTGAAACCGTTGATGTGGATTGTTGAGCATTTCGGAATGGTTCTGGTCCAAGATCCGGTTGCAGATTCCCTACGCTCCGTCCCCTTTACGTTGAGTTACGATCAAGCCGAGATTGTAGTGAGTGAGCAAGGAACAGTCACGAGGAAGAAATTGCACAACCGGAACGAAACCGGCGCAGTGACGGAACCTGAGCAGCTTGTTCAAGGTCGTACCGAATCTTGCCGCGCCAGAAGCAAGCGTGTCCGCATCGGCACTTCTGGAAGTCCCGGTTTGCTTATAAATCCAGTTCCAGCGTGCAGGAATCTTTCCAGCTGGTTGCCGTACCGCCGGAAAACTTCGAGAGCCACAATTTTCAATCTGTGCTGTCAGAGTGGAGTTCGATCCAATAAGAGTTTAGAATTCAACGCGGCCGTTGACGTGGAACTTGCCTGGACCAGCAAATCCTGGTGGCGTTGAGCGCCACCGGCGGGACACTGCAAGGTGATGTTTAGTTTAAGTTCCAATTGGCCGTTTTGGGTTGGTAAACAAAGAATGTATCCCTTTCGTGCTATATGTAAACTTCCTCTAGCGTGAACAGGATACACTCTTTGTTTACAAACCAACAACGGCCCTTTTCTTTGTTTTGTTATGTTGACTCTTGTTTTTAGGACTTACCGTTTACGGTTTTCTGAACATTGGCCGAAATTAACTAATTACTTGGTCTCACTTTCAATATCAATTTGAACCCGGGAATTTAATGCAGATATCAACGTAAATATTGTAGCCAAATCGAAATTTTGATTGGAAAACACTCCCACTGCAATGCGCACCAAACATCACAACATTGATCTGATTTGCTTTTGTATTCTGCTTGAGCTGTCATTTCATAAAACAAACTTTTTATTTAAATATAAATGCTTTTCAACTTTACATTTAGTAAATTTTACATTACAAATACAATTACATGCCTTTCAACTTTTCAAATTTACGATTTGGTGGAAACAATTTTTTTGTTTAAATGAGATTTATGCATTACGTTGAATCTCATTTTACATGAAGGTACTTTAAATGCGATACAACGTTTTACATTGCATTTCAAATGTAAATTGAGCATGTTTACGTATGAAACATGATTTCAGTGTCGGGTAAAATTACATTTTTTTTTCTGTGTATCCTTCTAACCAATTTTCAGGTTCCTGGCGCTTGTGGGGTGTAAGCATAGGGTAAACCAGCTGCCTCTAGTAGCAACCTGCGCTAACTAACATTCCCGTCGCTTAAAAACGAGATCTACAAACTGACATGGCGGGCGCCGTTGGTGGCCAATGACTGTTACCTATTCGCAACTGATCTAGCTTCAGCAATCATGGTGTTTTATCTTTTCAGCGCATTCATACATGCTGTGGCTGTGCTCGTAAGCTCTCAAGAAGAACTTCTTAAAGCTCTTAAAAGTGCACTTAAAGGTTCTTACCCTCTCTTGGTTTTCAATATAACCTCTTTGGGTCTTCGGGAGTCATCTACGGGAATCATCTACGCGAAATACCAAACAAGTTCTTCTAATAGAGGAGTTAGAGCGGATGCATGTGCGCCTACAACTTTGCTGAAGAAACTAAATCCATTAATTCCTTTAAAGATACAGAATTTTGAATATTTAGGGGCAATATCCCCTTTCTAATCAAACACCTATCTGCGTCGTATGAAGAGTTTGATGCTCGATTTAGGCTCAAAAATACGATTTAGTCTATAAACTTACCAGCAGCAGCACCGCCTTGAGTAAGCACGCAAAAATATGCCATTTACTGGCCAAAAAGATCACAGAGCACTTTTGATCATAATTTCTATTTTGCGAGACCATTTCTCATCATTTTGGTGGCACTCACATCCACACGCCTTTTTAAAATGTTAGTCTTGGTTTGAAAATTTTGAAAATATTTTTTTCGAAATGATTGGAAAATTTCACGAATGTTTCAAAAAAATTTGCGACAAATTTTTCGATTTTTTGCAAAAATCAGTATTGATGCAAAAATTTATAACTCGCTCAAAATTTTTTTGCACAACCTGGAAATTTCTGAAAAGTTGGCATTTGATGTCCTCTAAAACATATCAAAAAATAAAAAATAAAAATAAAAATAGTGTTTTTTTTGCAAATCAAGTTTTAGTGACAAAAAGTTAAATAAAAAATCACCAAAATTGTTTTAACCGTGTATCATATTTTTCAGTGTAGTCCATATCCATACCTACAACTTTGCCGAAGACACCAAATCGATGAAAAAATTCCTTCAAAACATACAGATTTTTGAATTTTCATACATCATTTTTCGGGAGCACCAAAGGCACCAAAAAAGTTTCAGTCGGATTAAAAAAAAAAAAAAAATTTAAGAAAAAAGACCGATTTCGTAGAGAATTGCTCAACTGTTATTTGAGTATCAAGAAAAAGTATAGGTATAATCGCGAAAATCAAAACCATTTTTTTACAAATTTCAAACCGTGGCTTTAATGCGAATTTTCGCGATCCACTTCTTTTCAGCAATCCTGAAACAAGATAGCACCTAAGTAACTTAATGTTACAATGTTACGAAAAATCAATACACTTTACAATAATACTTTGCCTACACTTTATTTTACTCAAATTCTAAAAAACTCCTAATATGATGTGCTGTCAAACAAATATCAATCAAACTCGTCTCACGTCGTCTTCCAAAAATTGCAACTCAAACTGCAGCAGAGCTCCCGTCACGACCGTTATCAGGAGTCACGTTTCTCCAAACCCGATGTTCAAATGTAAATTACACATTCATGTTTCCCTTTTCCCCCATTCGTCTTTATGAGGCGAGACAGATTGGTTGGTTGGTCCCAAATCAACAACCGTGGGAATCGTGTGTATGTGTCCCAAAGAACTTTTGGAAATTTCATTTACGGTTACATTTACACGAGGCGAAAAACACACGCAACGTTGAGAAGTCAGCTCAATTTGTTAGGAAATCAATAAAGAACTTTTTTTTAGAGAATGTCAATCCACCCTCTTAATATTTTTTGGAGACATTTTTTCATGTTAGAATTTTGCATTAAATTATGTTAAAAAACGATACATTTGATGAAACAAATCTGAAAAAAAAAATCGCAAGGTTTTCCCAGAGGCAACACCTTTCAGGCTTATTTTGTAAACAAATTTCGGTTCCAATTGGTGTCAGTCGCACGTGCCGAACCGCCCACCCCGGGGGGAAGTTTGACTGCGATGGAGGTGAAATTGTGTCATTTGCACGTGAGCTGTGCACGAACGATCCTGATGAGAGCCGCGCGCCGGTGCGAATTTTATCCATCAGTATTCCAGGAAGCGAAAGGTGTGCGTGCGTGCGTCGATTTGACCTGTATCTGGTGGCAAAATGCAAATCAGTTTGCATTTAATTAAAAAGCTGAGAGTTTGCATCGGAAATGGAACCGAAATTGGATTTGCCGGAAAATTGTGACATTTGAGGAGGAGGTTCAACGAAAAACCATGCGTCTCCATGAAAGTTTATGATGGAATCAACATTTTATACAGCTTATTGACATCGTTAAAATGTTAGACTAGAACCCTCAAGTCAATGTTGCTCAAAAAGTACTTCAACCATGATTCCTCCCAATCATCAATTTCACAACAGCAATCAAACTCGTCAAAACATCGGCGCCATATCAGTCAACAGGCCGCCATTGTGACTCCAAGTTTTCGCGCCAATAGCTTCACCTTCACCAGCAATTTTCCCTCCGAACATTTCAAGGACGTGGACGTCAACGTCAGTACGACTCGAGTTCGATTTCCATTTGACGAAAGCAAACACCATCAAATTCGATTTTACGAGGATTTTCTTTCCAACACAAATTTTCACACACACACGTGAAGTCACTTTCGACCCCGTTCGGGTGCCAGTAATTGGATGATGTCGTTTATTTAAATGGTGGCACCGGGAAAAAAAGGATTCAATTGGGCCAACCCGTGCCAAAAGTGTGTGTGAGAGACCGAGTGAATCCTTTTTGGGATCCCCATTTTTTTGTTTTTTTGCTGCTGAACGACTCTCGGTATTTAGGACGGACGCGCTTTCCACGTAAAAAAAACTTTTCGGTCATAGTGAATAAACTAACCATTTAGCTTTTCCCTGAATTCGATGGGACTGTTTCGATTATCGACGATGGCAAAAATCGGGATTCATCTTCGATTCGCTTGGGAATGTATGTTTTTTGGAACCTTTCAGATTATATAACCTTTTTAGGGTATTTAGAGTCCACTTTTGCAGAAGTGACTTTTAGAGGCAAACTAAAGCCGATTAATAGTTTGATATGGTTTGCCCTTTTTTGTCATTTAGAAAGCGTAACATTTTTTTATCTCTCTTGAATACGTCAAGAACCAAACTTCGCGTTTCAAATTGGGTTGAATAAGAATAGCGTCCCCAAAAATCGCAAGGTGGGCAATGTAGTAAACGCACTTTGGTTTTTAAAAGCAGTACGATCATTTTTAAGTAGAAATATTTGTTGAATAATTCGGGTGTTCAGTAATTATCACAATAAAGCCGTTGCAAAAATATTCAAATATTTATGAACCCCTCACATTCCCACACCATTAAAATTTTCCCAAAAAATCAGAAAGCAGAAAAAATAGAAAAAAAAATCAATTTTGCGATGGATGTACATACAAATCAAGGTTGTTAATCAATAACTTTATCGTTGGTAAACTTATCGTGCGACGATAACTATGATAGTTATCGTTAGCGTTATCGAAACACGATTATCCTATCGGCGATAATCGTATGGACCAATATCTTACCAAAATTGATTTATTGAAACCAAGTCTTGTTAAAATTTTAGTCAGGATGTTTTTTATCCCTCAACTTTAACCAAAGTTAAAAAAAATACAAGCCACTGTTTCAACATTTCGTCGGTCTTGTGCCATCTTGTGACACGTCCTATCTTTTTACAGCAGACGTGTCACAAGATAGCACACCCGGGCAGACGGTAATAACAAAATTCATCCCATTTCAATAACAAATACTGTTAAAATAACTAAAAGCGTAATGGAATCTTCTTGAAAAATCTATTTTTGCATAAGGGTTTAAAAACAGTTTATGTTATCATAACAAAATTTGTTATTGGTCCGATATTGGTTGAAAGCCAAAACAACTTTGGAATAACTTTTTTTGTTATGGAAGAATACCTCCAACTGTTATTGGGATGATCGGATTAGTTGTTAAAATAACAAAAAATAATAACAAAGAATTGTTCGAATAATAACTTTAAATGTTATTAGTCTGTTATTAGAATAACAATCCAATAACAAAAAAATCATAACGACGAATAACAAATCTTGTTATAAATAACAGAAAATGTTATTGGCTTAGTATTTTCAAATATCAAAAAATGTTATTCCCATGTTATTTCCGTCTGCTCGGGCAGAAGCAAGGATTTGAATAAAAAAAAGTGTTTAAAATACACTTTTTTCGCAATAAGTGCATTTAAAAAAAGGCTTTTTGTGATACTGTACATAGAAATAAAAATAAAATAACAAAATAGTTTCAAACGAACCCAATCATGCTTGAAAACATTGTTACCAACGCAGAAAAATATATTTAAATTGTTTTCAGTTTATTGGACTTCGATTTACGTTACAATTTTGGTGCTTAAAAAAATTTTTTTTGCCCCTCCTAATTTGTTCGGCCTATTTTTAAAGTAATTTCTACAGTTTTTTATAATTTACAATATTAGCTTTTTGGCATTTACAATCTGCATTAACCCTCGACAATCCAACCCATCTCTAGGCGGGCTTCGATCTAAAAATTCGCCAAAAATAAATTTTTCAACCAATTTTTGATCTTAACAAAGCATTAAATGAAATAAAATTTTAGGGTTGGAAGTGTGACTTGTTTTATGTGACTTTGCCAATGTTTTAAAAAATTTCATTTTTTTTTGGGTTCAACGTTGGCTGTGTTTTTCATTATTATTTAGGCAGTGAAGATTAAGTTAGGGGTTTTCAAAAACAACCAAAAAGCAAAAAAAATGATTCCAAAAACTCAAGATTTTTACTTTATTCGATTTTTTTTGTCAATTACTTTTTTAATTGATACTTATATTAAAGAAGGATCATAATTGAGAACTCTCATGAAATAAGGTATTTTGTTAAAATATGAGTACTGCACAAAAAGTCATCTAGGGAAGCTAAAATGCATAGAAAATGTCGCATCATTTGGTACTCATTTTGAAAATTATGAAACTTTTAGTATTTTCCTAAAATTAGGTATTTACGTTTGGTTCCTGTATTAATAAACAAAAATTTGAGTGTTTTGGAAAATACGATATTTTATGTGAACTTAAGTATCTACCCATATTTAAAATTATTAAAATTTTAGTATTTTCATGAAACTTGGTATTTTGAGCATGTTTTTGTGTAATTATGCAAAAAAAACTCCAATAAAGTTAATTAAAAACAAAATATCGTATCGATTGTTAAAATATTAAATATAAACAACAGTTTTATAGTGAATTGCGGTATTTTGTGAAAATATTAATAAAAAAAACTGCATCGTTTTATATCCATAGTCAAAATTATATATTTTTTTGAGTATTTAAAAAAAAAAACACTAATTAAGTAAAAATGCACACAATATTAAGCATATTTTACTATTCATATTGAAAATGATCATAAATTTGGAATTTTCATGAAAATCGGTATTTTGCGAAAATATGAGTATTTTACAAAAAGTAATCTAGGAAAGCTAAAATGCATAGAAAATTTCGCATCGTTTGGTACCCATTCTGAAAATTATGAAAATTCTAGTGTTTTCCTAAAATTCGCTGTTGATGTAAAATTTAAGTATTTTCCGAAAAAAAACTCTAATTAAGTGATAATGCAAACAAACTTTTAAATAGTTTGGGTCCTATATTCAAAATAACGAAAATTTTAGTGTTTTGATGGAATACGATATTTTATGAAAACTTAAGAACAGTCATCCCACATATTCGGAACACCCACAAATTCGGAACACTTTTGTGGTAATTTGTCAATAAGATGCAAAATGCAACTTTTCTGTCGTCCCTGCTATTTTTAGGACCTTTATTTGGACATTCTCTTGCTATTTCACTAGTAAAAATAGTACTTTTTGAACAAAAACCCTCATTTCAAGACTATTTTATCCAGAGCAGCAAAACACTGCCTCCAAATTGCCTGTTCCATGATTGTGGAATGTTATTGTGCCTCCCACAATTGTGGAACACCTGAATTTAATTGATATTTTCACAAAAAAATTATCAGTCCATGTTCAAAACATCACTAAGCTTGAGTTTTATTGGTTTCAGAGTGTGAAGTCATTTTTTTATAAGATTATGTACTCCTGGAGAGAAAAAGAAAGTTTGTTTACATTCTAAGAAAAAAGTGTTCCGAATTTGTGGATTTCAAGGGTCAATGTTTTTATTTAAAAACTTGATATAAAACGTGAAAATGTACAGTCGGTCTATACATCAATCGAAAGATCGCAACAAAAACTTTCACATGAACGAAAAAGCAAATCATTATGTTCAATTATCGATTTTATATGATTTGTTGATCATTGGCTGATCTGTAAACTGTTACGAATATGAGGGATGACTGTATTTTACAAAAAAAAAAAATACTCTTACAAAGTGGAAGTTAATACAAAATTTTGCATTGTTTAAGCATGTTTGAACTCGCTAAAAATATTTTGAAAATGTGAAAATGGGGGTGGGAAATCCTTCAACAGTTACACTGAAACTTGTTTAATCGCAATAACGTTTTTTGAGAACGCTGACTTCCAAAGCTATTGATTGGAATAAAACTGGTCTGATGGAAATTTTAACAACATTTTAAGTCCCTCTAAATGCTTGATCAGAAAATGTTGATTTCAATTTTGCACTTTTTTGTACACGATTAAAGGTGGAATGGTGGAATGGTTATCAAATTATGCGAATTTTGCATTGTGTGAAAAAAAAATTGAGTATTTGAATATTTTGAATTTAACGAAGACATCACAAAACTTAGTCGTAAAGACGGACGTGGTGATATCAAAACCAAAAGTCCAGTTGGGGCACAAAAAAAATGCAAAAAAATATTAATAAAGTGAAAATTCGTACAAAATCTCAAATCGTTTGATGCCCATATTTCAATCATATTTTTTATGTTTTTTTAAATGCGATATTTTGAAAAAAAAATCTGAAACTACTCTTTTCTCTTAAAATGTGATAACATGAAAATTTGAGCGATACTTTTTTGGATACTAAAACTTTCGTATTTGAATAACGCAACAATTTTTTCTTTAGAGCTTAGGCTTTTTAAACTATTGATTGATGGCTTTTTTGGTGTACAAAGATCTAATTTAAATAAAAGCTAAACTTTGAATGCCTGTAAAGAGCTCTAGAATGCCCAAAACTTCAATGTTTTATATAATACAATTTACACTGATGTAGGCAATTATCAAAATTAATGACATTTCGTCATTTTTGAAGAACTATCGTACGCCCATCAACAGAATTCGAATGTTACATAAATTCAGGACTGCTGAGACAGGTAGCTTTGAAATGACTCCGACTTCGGCTCCTGAAATGTTGTGACTCCTACACTGGGTCCTCGAAAATATCAGAGTCAACGGGCTCAAACTTCGATCAAAGCCGTGTTTTATTTTACCAACGTTTACAAGATGATTGAAAAAATATTAACTATACACAAAATCACTCTTTAACAACCCAGTGATTATTCTTATCCTACAGTGATTATTTGACTCCCACCAAACTCAAGACAAACTCTACTCTACTCACCTAACTTCAAACCTTTACAACTCGACTTTCCTCAAACAAACCCCAAAAAAAGATCAACTCCAAACCCACAACTTTTCTCCCATTACCCGCAAAAGTTAGTACACACAAACCTTTCCCCTACCATTCTTCGCCGCTCGTCGTCGTGTTTTCATTCGTTCGCGATAAACACAAAAGACCGACCCGACCCGACCAACCGCCAAAACGCATTCCAATATTTCCCGCCACCACCTTCTTGCTTCTGGATTAATTCGAGTAAAACCGCAAGTTTTTGTTGGCCCTGGGAGGAGGAAATTTCACTCGCTGGTTGTTCCGAACTGATCATATTCCACACGAAACCTTGCTGGTTTTTGGCGGGTAAACACTTGGAAGTTTTGGACAGTGGTAGATTTGGTTTAGAAATTGGTAAAAAATTACTAATTAAAATATGATGAGAATTTAAATGAATCCATTTTTAACATAATTGATAGTTTTATGAAACAACGAAAAAAATATACATTGATCATAGTTTGTTTACTTCTCACGTTGAATGCCAGACATTTTCTGCCAAGTTCTGTTTGTGAGTAAATTAATACTTTGCCAACCAACCAAAAAAAACAACCGGCAAAGTCGGCTCATGATCAAGTCATCAGCTGAAACATTCTCACCACACCGTTAATGACTCAATGAAAATGCAAACCATGATCTAATTAGGATCTTCTCTCTTTCTCCCCATTTCCAGAGAATGTTTCCATAGCAATGGGAAAAGCCGCGCGACGGTCCGTTGCGTCAGATCCGTCGTCGCCGACCTTATCCTTTTTGCAACGCTACTCTTCAACCGACCCCGCCGCCGCCACGTCATCAACTGACGCAAAACGCACATCCTCGCCCTTCTCGAGTTCACCCTTCTTCTTCAGCAGCAACAGCTCTCCAGCATCCAGCAGTCCGTACCGATCGCCACGGTCATCGTCGGCGGAGGGACAGCCACAGACCACTTCCGGCGATTCCAGCAGCAGCAGCAGCAGCAGTTCGGACTACTCCGACGAGCATCCCTTGTTCGAACCCGAGGCCTACACGCCATCGCCGCCGTTGGGCACCAGGCCGGAGCAGACCACACCGAAATTCGGGTAAGAGTTCTCCAGCACCTCCGAAAGGTTCTAGCTGGTCAACATCCCGCGAACATGGTCATTATCATCACGGGAGCAGTGAAAACCCCCCGACCGCTTCTTCCTACTTCCACTTCCTCTCTATTTCATTGTTATCATCTACTTCCCATAACCCACAACATCATGAGGCTCGTTCGGTGGGTTCGGTTGCATTCTGCAACCAACTCACTAATTTGAGTGGACACAAGCTTCGTTATCCTGGCCCCTTAAATGCTGTTTCAATTCAATACAGTGCAGTCGGTTTGCGGAAAGTACGGTTTATTGGTCCAAAAACTATTCAGGGAGCTTCCCAACCACCAGAAAAAGCAACGAAGCAAAATTTTTGTATGAATTTTCACTTAAGTAGAGTTTTTGTAAAATACTAAAAAAATCGCTTTATTTAAAAACGCAGTATTTTTTTATGAAACACAAAAAATTTCATAATTCTCACTGTGGCTACTAACCAAAGCAAAATCATTCAAAAGTTTGTTTTTTTTTTTGTGCCGGACTCAAATTTTCAGAAAATACCAAATTTTCATAATTTGCAAAATAAGTATGACACAAAGCAAAATGTGAATGCATTTCCACTTTATCAAATTTTTTGTTGTAAAATACTGCATTTTTCACAAAATATTGCATTAATTGAAAATGGGCATGGATTTTCACTTTGCAGTCCACACTCGATAATCCGTAGCCTCGATTTTCCAATGTTTCAATTATTCAAAGTTCGATTATAAAAACTTTACTTAATCCACCGTTAGGTGGTTGGTGCCTTCCTCACATTTAGAGGGTAAAGCTATCCAAAATAGATACAAAAGGGCGGACCTTTCAGTGGTCTATTAACTTTATTCATTATTCATACCATTAGATTGGATGGTCAGATCTTCATAATTCAGGGCACTTATGTGCTTATAACTTTTGATAGGGTTGTCCGATCTTTACTCTTTTGAACTTGTTG
This sequence comes from Culex pipiens pallens, assembly GCF_016801865.2. Classification (NCBI taxonomy): domain Eukaryota; kingdom Metazoa; phylum Arthropoda; class Insecta; order Diptera; family Culicidae; genus Culex; species Culex pipiens. The sequence continues at coordinate 1,271,168 of NW_026292818.1, forward strand.
AAAAGGTCTTTTAATTGCCTATTCAACGACATGATAGATCCGGACAAAGTTTTCATCAAAATATCTGGGATCCGGCCTCCAAGAAGTTCTTAAATAGCACTTAAGTGCTTATAACTTTTGATAGGGTTGTCAGATCTGAGATCTGTTGAACGCGTTGAAAAGGTTTTTCTTTCTAAAAATGTATAACATGACGGGGTTTCTTACAAAACCACCCTTTTTACAATCTGTGCAATTTTTTTTGATCAACATCCCACCACACACACAGACATTTGCTCAAAATTTGATTCTGAGTCGATATGTATACGTGAAGGTGGGTCTAGGAGGTCGAATTAAGAATTTAGTTTTTCGAGTGATTTTATAGCCTTTCCTCAGTAAATTGAGGAAGGCAAAAAAAGAAACTATTTTTTTAATTTTCTTACTTTCATCTTACATACATCAATTCAAACTCTGCGACCCCATTTTGGTCAAATTTGTCAGATTATTTGCTTTAAAAATTATCCAATGCATTTTTTCATTATTTCATCACCGCCATTTTGGCCGCCATCTTGGATTTAGAAAATCTAAACCCCTTAAAGAAGTTAAGGGGTCATATGTAAACTCGTCAATTAAAAATAGCACATAAAAATATATTTTTTCATGATTCGGTAATCCATAGTTAAATTTTTCGAGGCCTTCCGATAGTCGAGTCTGGACTGTATTAATTTTTTTTTTTTTTGTAAAATACCCTAATCTTAACAAAATATCGTATTTTTGCTGAAATACTAGAGCCGTAGCATAATTTTGAAAACATTTAGTAAGGTATTTTTTATAGAATACACAAATTTTCACAAAATATCGTATTTTTAGAAAATAATCAAATTTTCATAATTTGAAAAATGGATACCAAACGAAGCGAATTTTGAATGCATTTCCACTTTATCAAATTTTTGTTTTTTTTTATAAAAAAAAATAGAAGATTCCTCAAAGTATTGCATTATTTCAAAATATACGCCCGAATTTTCGCTGTATTATTTTTTTTGTAAAATGCTAAAATATTCATTAAAAATCGTATTTTTTGCTGAAATACTAAAAATTCATCAATCACACTATGGTATTAACCAAAGCAAAATTTTAAATGCAGTTCCACTTTATTAAAGTAATTTTTTTTTGTTAAATAATCTAATTTTCACAAATTATCAAATTTTCATCACATAAAATCGAATTGTAAAAAAAATCTTAAATTTTCATAATTTGCAAACGAAGCAAAATTTGTTATGCGTTTCCTTTTTTGAAGTTTATTTATGTTAAGTATTTTTCACTAAATATCGTAGTATTTTTTTAAAATACTAAATTTTCACAGCCTGCAATGTGGGTATCAAACGAAGCAAAATTTTGATTGCATTGGAAATATTTTTTAAATGCTCTGGTTTTCACAAGTTATCGCATTTTTTGAAAATACTGAAAATTTAATTATGGGTTTCAAACGAAGCGAAATTTTTAAATGCATTTTCACTTTAAAATAGTCATATTTTGAAAATCACTCAAATTTCATTATTCGCAAAACCCATATTTTCATCAAATACCGTATTTTTGCAGAAATACTAAAATTTACATAATTCGCAATACTGGTACGAGGCGAAATATTGAATGCATTTAGATTTATTTATATTTATGTTTCCTAATTATGCATACGAAGCGAAATTTTTAATGCAATTAGGTTTTACTTAAGCATTGTTTTTATAAAATACTCAAATTTTCACAACATTTTGTTTTTTTTTTTAAATAACATACTCAAATTATCATAATTCCCAATATCGAAATCAAACGAATCGAATTTTTTGATAGAAATTCCATTTTATTAAAGTTTATTTGTAAATAAAAACAAAAATTTAAAATTATGAAAATTTTAGTATTTTCCAAAAAATACAGTATTTTATGATGAGTAGTGCGGTGCCTGTGGGTACGCGCAGTCCTGCTTTTTCGTGTTATTTTCGTCTCTTTTGTGTCGTTTGTTTAATGAAGAGAAATTACGCTTCATTCGCTGATCAATTTGGTGCATTCGGCTAAGTTGAAGGTATTGATGAAGAATGTTAAAAAAAGGTAGGAAAATTGCCAATTTTTTTATTACCTTTTTTACAAAAACTTTTTTTTCAAAATGGTTTTTTTTTATTTTTGATAAGTTTTAGGGGACAAAACCCCACAAATTTTGAGCCATAAATAAATATGATCAATAATTTTGCCGCCAAGCTATGATTTTTTGAAAAAATCGTGATTTCTGTAAAAAAAACTAAATTTCATACATAAATTGTTTTGACTCTCATTTTGTATGTATTGTTTTAAATTTACAATTGAGAAATTCTTTACAGATTTTTTTAAGCGCCTTGTTTTCAAGATGTAGTCTCCAAAAGTTTCATTTCAGTGAAATATTTCCAGTTTTTCGATTTTTTAAATAGTGGCAATGAGTAACCGTTTCTGAACATATTTTTTGTCTAGGTGCAGAAAATTTGCTATAAAAAATTGTCTGACAGACATTGAAGATTGAACCTCTGTTTGATGAGATACAGTGGCTTAAAGAAAAAAGAACTAGGATAATTGAAGTTTTCTAAGTCTAACCCAAACAACCATCCATTTTCTAATGCTGATGTCTCAGCAAATAATGGTCAAATTTTCAATGTTGAAAATTAAATATTCGTGAAATTATTCGACCTTTTCGGAAACATTTTTTTCTAAATCAATAATGAAATTCCAAAAGGGCGTAATATTGAATGTTTGGCCCTTTTGAAATGTAAGTCTGTTGTAATTTGAAAGTAATCTTGGATTTAAAAACTCTACCGTACTATCCTCAAACCAACTGCAGTTTCAAACCCCCAACTTCCCACCTTCCCTCGCTTCAATCGTGTGGTTGTGTAACTATCCCTCGATACAATATAAACTCATCTTACCAATAAATGTCTATATATAATAGCCTAGCAATATGTACTAAACCGTTAACCTCTGTACAACTACATGTATGTGTGTGTGTATTGTGTAATAACGATAAACATAACCAACCAACCACCACACCACACAAAACTGCATTCGATTCAAATGGGGGGAAATACTGGGCGATGCAGATAATAGTCCAGGCCGGAGAAGATGCAGTTCCCTGGCGTGGGTTGGTTAGTTGTTGGTCAGACACCATCATCATCCCCGTGGGAGCCCATTAAAGCATGAACAGCCACGTTCAACCATCGCGGTCATGACCACCCCCAACTGTGATGCCTGCAGCAGCTTGGTGTGAACATATGCTGAGGGGTGTGGAAAAATCACTGCCCCGTTTGTGGTTAAAGCCATTCAGAGGGGGTGGTTTTATCGAAGGGTTTTTTTTTTGCATTGGATGCTGGAGTGCCATCAATGAGGAATGCAGAAATAACCGATAATGAACCACTTGTGGCTAGAGGATCTGTATGGGAACTATTTGATTGTGATTGCTTTCAATTGATGTTGAAAAATTGATATTTTGCAAAAAACACAAATCATGGAGACGCTTGGTATTTCATAATGATTCTCCAAGTTTGAAATGGTTACAAACATGCAATGCAATTTATTCAATTGCATTGCATTTACTCTATCTAGGTGAGGTCAAAACATTACTGCTGAATAATTGCGTTACATTGCAATACATTACGGTAAAATATCACCGTCCTTAACAGCTCAATAAAATCCTATTGCCTTCACTGTTGGCACTCCTTTCAACACTTAAAAAAACCCTCACAAAAAGGCACCTCCAACAGCAAACACGGAACAATCCCTATAGGGGAAACGTAGAGTCCCTCCAAACAAATCCCTCGTGTTGGATATCCTCTTTCCAGCTAATTTATTCGCGCACAACACCTCTTTCCCCTACACAAAAAAAAACTCACACACACACATCGCGTAACCGACGCGAGGTAACAAATTCAACAAGTCTCTCTTTGCAATAAATCTTATCACGCCTCACCATTTTGCTTCCCGGCTCAACTCAGGGAGGGGGTGGATTGAAATCAGCACGTCCCGAACCGCTGCTGGTACCTCTGACTAGAACGTGGCATTACATAACAACATCACCTGGCTCGCGACCTGACAGACGCGACGACCCGTCAGGGCAGGGTCAGACCACCTCTATCTCGACACATTCATCTGACAGGTTTAAAAGGTCCGGGCGTGTCGTGCGTTTGATCTATTAGCACAGTGTCAGACGGGGCCGGCAGGTGAACTCTGGGGACTCTTGGGTGGGGTAGAAGGTCTGCAGGTCACATTTTCCAAGCGCGTGTTACGCAATGGTTGTGCGAATTGGCGGTCTTAAAGTGGGCAACATTTGAATGCAGTTAAACAAAAAGGCAATTGAATATTTGGAAAATTAAACTTTTTATGAATTAATTATAATCAGGTCAATACAAATTTTATTTCAAGTTTTGTTCCTCCCTTCTTCAAAATTATTCAAAAATCTTGGAGTAAAATTTGAAAAAGCTGTCGGCGATCAACTTTTAATGATTATTAAGTTTTTATTTTTTATTTTTTTAAATAAAGATAAATAAAACATAGAACTTAAGATCGGAAAAGGCCAACAATTTATTATCTCAATATCTTGGGTATTTTGAACCGTTAAAAATCAGTTATCGGAAAAAAAGATTTGGATGGTTTGGAATCTGAAGCTGAAGCGATTTAATGTATTTTGGAAAAAAATATTGATAAAAAGCCAGATTTTTTCTTCTTTGCGTTCCTTTTTAAATTTATGGCAAAATTAACGTTGTTTTATTTTAAAATTCTATTAAAACAATTCATAGTAGAAATCACTAGATTTAAAGTGTCTGAATTTTAAATTTGAGCAAAAAAATAAATTTCTACGTCTTTTACCGATTCCGTTGTCCCAAAATCCCAAATTTGCAAAAAAAATTCCAAAAAAATATTTAATAGATTTGTTATGTTTGAAAATGCAAAAATAAGTGTTATATAATCTATTCTGAATAGTTAATAATGAATTTTACAAGTTTTTTTCTATTCCAATTTAAGTCTGTATATTTTTTGCCCTCTGATTTTTTGAGGAATTTTTGAAGAGGGAGGCCCACCGCCTCCCGGGCAATACTTGAAATGAAATTTGCAATGGCCTAAAATAAACCAGTTTCAACACAAATAACGGTCCATCCTGACTTTGGAAAATAAACAAAATATAATCGTGCGATCTATCTGAAAAATCTTATCCTCGAAATGTTGAATTTGAATCCAAATTTTTTATCGCAAAAAAACACCTTTTAACACCTTAAAAGCAAGCATTAACCTGGTGCATAGATAAAAAATATGTTTTAAAATCTAACTACTAATGACTAACTTGTTTTATGTGTTTTATAAAATGTTTTACTGTTGAAAATGCATTGTTGAAAAACATTAAGTTTTGACAAAAATAAAAATTATGTTTAACCAAGAAAAACTAAACAAAAATATCCACTCCATCAAGGTATTTGAAAAACGTGTTTAAAAAAGATGAGATTAAAAAGACAACCACAATTATTTAGCTTAGAAAATTTCCTAAAAGACGCCTTAGAAAGTAGCGATGACTATTTTTTTTTCTTCTAAAGTTGATGATAATCGCCTAGTCATTAAATTCCACTAATTGCGTCCGAGTAAATGATCAGAGTTTGGAGCCACATGCCACATGCATAGTATTCTGACTAATCTGGAGATGGCTTGTTTTGTTTGTCCCCAGCGGTATTTGCGAACCGTCCGTCTTGGCTAATCTTTGCCAACCCGCTCTAAAATTGGCACTCTTTCCCATAGAGGTTTTGTTTTTGTTTGAAAGATCTGATGGTCCAAATGTACAGAACTACTTTGGAAAAGTTTCGACACTCACCTCAACTTCCACTCGAATCCATAAAGTTTCGCCAACAAATGAAAACAAGTTCGTCATCTGTCAGACAGTTTATTTTGTCTGATCATAGTGACCGTTTAGATAAAAAGACTATTCTTTAGTCTTGGAGTTAACCCTGGAAAAACAACTTAGCTTAAACCACTTATAACTAAGCCAGATCTGCTCAGATCGTTTCGCGATGTTCTACAAAGTTGTTCCCCATATAAAAATCTATAAACAGCTCGCCCAGAAAGTTATTTGGTTCAATTTTGAATTTTCATGACAAAACGAAACTATTGGCACTACGCCCCCCGGGGCATGGCCTTCCTCTAACGTGGGATTTCTGCTCCAGCGCCTCTGACGAGACAGGAGAAACCGGGACCGACGTTTTACTTCACCATCCGATAGAAGCTCAGTGGATAAGGCGGGAATCGAACCCGCGTCTCATAGCATCATCGGGATCGGCAGCCGAAGCCGCTACCCCTGCGCCACGAGACCCACCATTTTCATGACAATATAATGCAAAAAGTGTCGTTTTCCCCATACTAACGGGTCCAAAATCCAATACAAATTTTCAAACGAATGGGCACCTCGAATTCTTAACCAAATTGGCTGAAATTTTCAGGAGAGCTTCTGTGGATGTGAAACTATGATTTTCTGCCCGCCTATCCGATCTAGCTCAACTTTTTGCTTTTCTGACCCACCCTAGTGGACAAAAAAAATCGTTACATATTTTGGATATTTTGGGAACAAAAAGACAGATGTTTCATGCATTTAAACACTTCGTTTTTTATTAAAATGTTTAAATCATGGCTTGTAACTTCAAATTGCATCCATTTTTGCCAGAAATTTCCTGAATTTTTTTTAATGATTTTTTTTTCAAAAAATAAAACTCTAAAATTAAGCACTAATTCAACAAAAAAAATAGGTACAGTCCAGACTCGATTATCCGAAGTTTCGATTATGCGAAGTTCGATTATCCGAAGGTTTTACATCGGACTTCGGATAATCGAATCATGAACAAAAACATTTTTTTGTATTTTTTTATTTTCTTATTTTAAACATCAAAAACGAGTTATGCAATCCCATCCTAGTTAAATTTTACTGGTTGACTGCCGATTTTATTAAAAAATGCATTTTTAAAATATAACATCACCGCCATTTTGGCCGCCATCTTGGATTTATAAATTCTAAATCACTTTAGAGTATTTTTGGGGTCATACTTAAGCTTAAGAATCAAAAACAAGACAACGAAACTATTTTTTTTTTGTGATTCGATTATCCGAGGTTTCTATTATCCGAAGTGAAATTTCAGCAAGGCCTTCGGATAATCGAGTCTGGATTATAAATACTTTACAATTGAAAATTGTTTTTTTTTTTCATTAAAACGGTCGCCATAACATTTTGCTTAAAATTCGTTTTTTTTTTCAAAAAAATATTTCCTAAATAATTTAAGATTTGATAAACTGCCCACCATTAAAAAAACGGCTAATATCCACTTTTGACAAAAACGAGATATTAGCACCAGGTGGTAGCGGATGTTCCAACGCATCTCCTGGAACTTGAATTTCACTGAAATAGTGTTTAGACTTGGCTGCCGATACGAAAAACCAAACGGCTAATATGCCACTCTTATGGGAAATTGCCTTGACGGAGATTTTGTGACAAACACTAAAACGCGTTTTTCTCGGATTACTTGATTTGGCATAATAGCCGAATTTTCAATTATGGGCAGTAAACTAGCCCATACTTCTATGTAATTTTTCAGTTTCTTCAGGAGTACTAAACAATTTTTAAAATTTGAAAACGAATAGTTGATTCCCCACATTAAGCAAAGTGATTTTGTGTTATTAAAAAATAATCACGTTTCACACTACTTTAAAATCGGACTCATATTCGGTAGCTCTGGATTGTGCTCTACATCTTTCCCGATGTTTAAATTAAACTATTGAGTGAAGCTTAGTTTAGTTTGTATAGAAATTCTGACACTTGTGACACGTATCACTTTTTTTTACTTCCAAAGCATACTTTTGATACGTGGATTTCAGATTTTGGTTTACATTATAAAACTGGTATAACCAAATTTGTTGAAACTTGGAGCGTTGCATCAAAAATTTAACTCCATCATTTATAGTTTTGAAAATATTAACCATCAAATTTAAAATCAATTTTCTCGTCGTTGTACCATGATATCACACAAGCGACGAAATCCTGATTTCCAACTAACGAGCAAATCCCTTCTAACTGGTTGAATGTTTATCGTGATTACACCACACACACCCACCAACTGTCTCGCGCCTGCTAATCAACTTTGCTTTTTTCAGTCATAGTAAAGGTATGAACAAGATTGTCCGTTCGGCCCAGACGCAAACGCAAAAATTTACGCCTGTCATCATAGCCTGCCTGTCATCGAACATTGAACAAAGCAACCCCTGTAGAATGTTCGACTGACAGATCATGGAAAATTCGAACTGGCGCAAAGTTCTGCGTTTGCGTCTGCGTCAAACGGACAATCTTGTTCTTAGCTTAATTGTTATCAACTCGACCAAATCGTCTGTCTCACTTTGGTACAAATGTCTGTTTTCTTTTTCTCTTCTCTCTCTCTCTCGTTCTATTTTCTCGTGTTACCTGTTTAATCGTCTCTATCTGGATCTCTATCCGTTAATTTTCCTCCACGATGGGGACCTTCTTCGATGTGACTACTTAACCAACCGTCAACCGACCGTTGTGAATATGTTTGTATTTTGTGTGTTTGTCTGTGCTTTTACTATTCGGTGTGCCATCTCTCTACCTAGACTCATCAGTTCAACTAGTAGTAGCGAAAGTAGTTCTTTAGACACCATCAGCTTAGCTAGCAGTAGTTCTACAGCGACAACAACTAGTACTCAAGCTCCGACTGCAACTAGTAGAACACCATCAACTTCCGTCACCACTCCGACTACTC